>NW_027143123.1:0-82279 GCF_026170545.1 Melanerpes formicivorus
AAGTTAGATCAGATGGCAAATTGGATTTGGTGCTAGGTCTTTCCCTTTAGGTTTTACCCCAACAATGTTTTCATTAGTTTCGCTCACTCTCGAAATCAAGCATTTTACAGCAGGTTGGAGCAGCCTGTATCTCACCACAGGAATAAGGTAGGGAAGAATTCTAAGGATCATTTTGACTGCCTCCAGAAGTTAGATCAGATGGCAAATTGGATTTGGTGCTAGGTCTTTCCCTTTAGGTTTTACCCCAACAATGTTTTCATTAGTTTCGCTCACTCTCGAAATCAAGCATTTTACAGCAGGTTGGAGCAGCCTGTATCTCAGCACAGGAATAAGGTAGGGAAGAATTCTAAGGATCATTTTGACTGCCTCCAGAAGTTAGATCAGATGGCAAATTGGATTTGGTGCAAGGCCTTTCCCTTTAGGTTTTACCCCAACAATGTTTTCATTAGTTTCGCTCACTCTCGAAATCAAGCATTTTACAGCAGGTTGGAGCAGCCTGTATCTCAGCACAGGAATAAGGTAGGGAAGAATTCTAAGGATCATTTTGACTGCCTCCAGAAGTTAGATCAGATGGCAAATTGGATTTGGTGCTAGGTCTTTCCCTTTAGGTTTTACCCCAACAATGTTTTCATTAGTTTCGCTCACTCTCGAAATCAAGCATTTTACAGCAGGTTGGAGCAGCCTGTATCTCAGCACAGGAATAAGGTAGGGAAGAATTCTAAGGATCATTTTGACTGCCTCCAGAAGTTAGATCAGATGGCAAATTGGATTTGGTGCTAGGTCTTTCCCTTTAGGTTTTACCCCAAGAATGTTTTCATTAGTTTCGCTCACTCTCGAAATCAAGCATTTTACAGCAGGTTGGAGCAGCCTGTATCTCAGCACAGGAATAAGGTAGGGAAGAATTCTAAGGATCATTTTGACTGCCTCCAGAAGTTAGATCAGATGGCAAATTGGATTTGGTGCTAGGTCTTTCCCTTTAGGTTTTACCCCAACAATGTTTTCATTAGTTTCGCTCACTCTCGAAATCAAGCATTTTACAGCAGGTTGGAGCAGCCTGTATCTCAGCACAGGAATAAGGTAGGGAAGAATTCTAAGGATCATTTTGACTGCCTCCAGAAGTTAGATCAGATGGCAAATTGGATTTGGTGCTAGGTCTTTCCCTTTAGGTTTTACCCCAACAATGTTTTCATTAGTTTCGCTCACTCTCGAAATCAAGCATTTTACAGCAGGTTGGAGCAGCCTGTATCTCAGCACAGGAATAAGGTAGGGGAAGAATTCTAAGGATCATTTTGACTGCCTCCAGAAGTTAGATCAGATGGCAAATTGGATTTGGTGCTAGGTCTTTCCCTTTAGGTTTTACCCCAACAATGTTTTCATTAGTTTCGCTCACTCTCGAAATCAAGCATTTTACAGCAGGTTGGAGCAGCCTGTATCTCAGCACAGGAATAAGGTAGGGAAGAATTCTAAGGATCATTTTGACTGCCTCCAGAAGTTAGATCAGATGGCAAATTGGATTTGGTGCTAGGCCTTTCCCTTTAGGTTTTACCCCAACAATGTTTTCATTAGTTTCGCTCACTCTCGAAATCAAGCATTTTACAGCAGGTTGGAGCAGCCTGTATCTCAGCACAGGAATAAGGTAGGGAAGAATTCTAAGGATCATTTTGACTGCCTCCAGAAGTTAGATCAGATGGCAAATTGGATTTGGTGCTAGGTCTTTCCCTTTAGGTTTTACCCCAACAATGTTTTCATTAGTTTCGCTCACTCTCGAAATCAAGCATTTTACAGCAGGTTGGAGCAGCCTGTATCTCAGCACAGGAATAAGGTAGGGAAGAATTCTAAGGATCATTTTGACTGCCTCCAGAAGTTAGATCAGATGGCAAATTGGATTTGGTGCTAGGCCTTTCCCTTTAGGTTTTACCCCAACAATGTTTTCATTAGTTTCGCTCACTCTCGAAATCAAGCATTTTACAGCAGGTTGGAGCAGCCTGTATCTCAGCACAGGAATAAGGTAGGGAAGAATTCTAAGGATCATTTTGACTGCCTCCAGAAGTTAGATCAGATGGCAAATTGGATTTGGTGCTAGGTCTTTCCCTTTAGGTTTTACCCCAACAATGTTTTCATTAGTTTCGCTCACTCTCGAAATCAAGCATTTTACAGCAGGTTGGAGCAGCCTGTATCTCAGCACAGGAATAAGGTAGGGAAGAATTCTAAGGATCATTTTGACTGCCTCCAGAAGTTAGATCAGATGGCAAATTGGATTTGGTGCTAGGTCTTTCCCTTTAGGTTTTACCCCAACAATGTTTTCATTAGTTTCGCTCACTCTCGAAATCAAGCATTTTACAGCAGGTTGGAGCAGCCTGTATCTCAGCACAGGAATAAGGTAGGGAAGAATTCTAAGGATCATTTTGACTGCCTCCAGAAGTTAGATCAGATGGCAAATTGGATTTGGTGCTAGGTCTTTCCCTTTAGGTTTTACCCCAACAATGTTTTCATTAGTTTCGCTCACTCTCGAAATCAAGCATTTTACAGCAGGTTGGAGCAGCCTGTATCTCAGCACAGGAATAAGGTAGGGAAGAATTCTAAGGATCATTTTGACTGCCTCCAGAAGTTAGATCAGATGGCAAATTGGATTTGGTGCTAGGTCTTTCCCTTTAGGTTTTACCCCAACAATGTTTTCATTAGTTTCGCTCACTCTCGAAATCAAGCATTTTACAGCAGGTTGGAGCAGCCTGTATCTCAGCACAGGAATAAGGTAGGGAAGAATTCTAAGGATCATTTTGACTGCCTCCAGAAGTTAGATCAGATGGCAAATTGGATTTGGTGCTAGGTCTTTCCCTTTAGGTTTTACCCCAACAATGTTTTCATTAGTTTCGCTCACTCTCGAAATCAAGCATTTTACAGCAGGTTGGAGCAGCCTGTATCTCAGCACAGGAATAAGGTAGGGAAGAATTCTAAGGATCATTTTGACTGCCTCCAGAAGTTAGATCAGATGGCAAATTGGATTTGGTGCTAGGCCTTTCCCTTTAGGTTTTACCCCAACAATGTTTTCATTAGTTTCGCTCACTCTCGAAATCAAGCATTTTACAGCAGGCTGGAGCAGCCTGTATCTCAGCACAGGAATAAGGTAGGGAAGAATTCTAAGGATCATTTTGACTGCCTCCAGAAGTTAGATCAGATGGCAAATTGGATTTGGTGCTAGGTCTTTCCCTTTAGGTTTTACCCCAACAATGTTTTCATTAGTTTCGCTCACTCTCGAAATCAAGCATTTTACAGCAGGTTGGAGCAGCCTGTATCTCAGCACAGGAATAAGGTAGGGAAGAATTCTAAGGATCATTTTGACTGCCTCCAGAAGTTAGATCAGATGGCAAATTGGATTTGGTGCTAGGTCTTTCCCTTTAGGTTTTACCCCAACAATGTTTTCATTAGTTTCGCTCACTCTCGAAATCAAGCATTTTACAGCAGGTTGGAGCAGCCTGTATCTCACCACAGGAATAAGGTAGGGAAGAATTCTAAGGATCATTTTGACTGCCTCCAGAAGTTAGATCAGATGGCAAATTGGATTTGGTGCTAGGTCTTTCCCTTTAGGTTTTACCCCAACAATGTTTTCATTAGTTTCGCTCACTCTGGAAATCAAGCATTTTACAGCAGGTTGGAGCAGCCTGTATCTCAGCACAGGAATAAGGTAGGGAAGAATTCTAAGGATCATTTTGACTGCCTCCAGAAGTTAGATCAGATGGCAAATTGGATTTGGTGCTAGGTCTTTCCCTTTAGGTTTTACCCCAACAATGTTTTCATTAGTTTCGCTCACTCTCGAAATCAAGCATTTTACAGCAGGTTGGAGCAGCCTGTATCTCAGCACAGGAATAAGGTAGGGAAGAATTCTAAGGATCATTTTGACTGCCTCCAGAAGTTAGATCAGATGGCAAATTGGATTTGGTGCTAGGTCTTTCCCTTTAGGTTTTACCCCAACAATGTTTTCATTAGTTTCGCTCACTCTCGAAATCAAGCATTTTACAGCAGGTTGGAGCAGCCTGTATCTCAGCACAGGAATAAGGTAGGGAAGAATTCTAAGGATCATTTTGACTGCCTCCAGAAGTTAGATCAGATGGCAAATTGGATTTGGTGCTAGGCCTTTCCCTTTAGGTTTTACCCCAACAATGTTTTCATTAGTTTCGCTCACTCTCGAAATCAAGCATTTTACAGCAGGCTGGAGCAGCCTGTATCTCAGCACAGGAATAAGGTAGGGAAGAATTCTAAGGATCATTTTGACTGCCTCCAGAAGTTAGATCAGATGGCAAATTGGATTTGGTGCTAGGTCTTTCCCTTTAGGTTTTACCCCAACAATGTTTTCATTAGTTTCGCTCACTCTCGAAATCAAGCATTTTACAGCAGGTTGGAGCAGCCTGTATCTCAGCACAGGAATAAGGTAGGGAAGAATTCTAAGGATCATTTTGACTGCCTCCAGAAGTTAGATCAGATGGCAAATTGGATTTGGTGCTAGGTCTTTCCCTTTAGGTTTTACCCCAACAATGTTTTCATTAGTTTCGCTCACTCTCGAAATCAAGCATTTTACAGCAGGTTGGAGCAGCCTGTATCTCAGCACAGGAATAAGGTAGGGAAGAATTCTAAGGATCATTTTGACTGCCTCCAGAAGTTAGATCAGATGGCAAATTGGATTTGGTGCTAGGTCTTTCCCTTTAGGTTTTACCCCAACAATGTTTTCATTAGTTTCGCTCACTCTCGAAATCAAGCATTTTAC
Organism: Melanerpes formicivorus; assembly: GCF_026170545.1. Lineage (NCBI taxonomy): Eukaryota > Metazoa > Chordata > Aves > Piciformes > Picidae > Melanerpes > Melanerpes formicivorus. The sequence goes on from NW_027143123.1 coordinate 4,760, forward strand.
AGCAGGTTGGAGCAGCCTGTATCTCAGCACAGGAATAAGGTAGGGAAGAATTCTAAGGATCATTTTGACTGCCTCCAGAAGTTAGATCAGATGGCAAATTGGATTTGGTGCTAGGTCTTTCCCTTTAGGTTTTACCCCAACAATGTTTTCATTAGTTTCGCTCACTCTCGAAATCAAGCATTTTACAGCAGGTTGGAGCAGCCTGTATCTCAGCACAGGAATAAGGTAGGGAAGAATTCTAAGGCTCATTTTGACTGCCTCCAGAAGTTAGATCAGATGGCAAATTGGATTTGGTGCAAGGCCTTTCCCTTTAGGTTTTACCCCAACAATGTTTTCATTAGTTTCGCTCACTCTCGAAATCAAGCATTTTACAGCAGGTTGGAGCAGCCTGTATCTCAGCACAGGAATAAGGTAGGGAAGAATTCTAAGGCTCATTTTGACTGCCTCCAGAAGTTAGATCAGATGGCAAATTGGATTTGGTGCTAGGTCTTTCCCTTTAGGTTTTACCCCAACAATGTTTTCATTAGTTTCGCTCACTCTCGAAATCAAGCATTTTACAGCAGGTTGGAGCAGCCTGTATCTCAGCACAGGAATAAGGGAGGGAAGAATTCTAAGGATCATTTTGACTGCCTCCAGAAGTTAGATCAGATGGCAAATTGGATTTGGTGCTAGGTCTTTCCCTTTAGGTTTTACCCCAAGAATGTTTTCATTAGTTTCGCTCACTCTCGAAATCAAGCATTTTACAGCAGGTTGGAGCAGCCTGTATCTCAGCACAGGAATAAGGTAGGGAAGAATTCTAAGGCTCATTTTGACTGCCTCCAGAAGTTAGATCAGATGGCAAATTGGATTTGGTGCTAGGTCTTTCCCTTTAGGTTTTACCCCAACAATGTTTTCATTAGTTTCGCTCACTCTCGAAATCAAGCATTTTACAGCAGGTTGGAGCAGCCTGTATCTCAGCACAGGAATAAGGTAGGGAAGAATTCTAAGGATCATTTTGACTGCCTCCAGAAGTTAGATCAGATGGCAAATTGGATTTGGTGCTAGGTCTTTCCCTTTAGGTTTTACCCCAACAATGTTTTCATTAGTTTCGCTCACTCTCGAAATCAAGCATTTTACAGCAGGTTGGAGCAGCCTGTATCTCAGCACAGGAATAAGGTAGGGAAGAATTCTAAGGATCATTTTGACTGCCTCCAGAAGTTAGATCAGATGGCAAATTGGATTTGGTGCTAGGTCTTTCCCTTTAGGTTTTACCCCAACAATGTTTTCATTAGTTTCGCTCACTCTCGAAATCAAGCATTTTACAGCAGGTTGGAGCAGCCTGTATCTCAGCACAGGAATAAGGTAGGGAAGAATTCTAAGGATCATTTTGACTGCCTCCAGAAGTTAGATCAGATGGCAAATTGGATTTGGTGCTAGGCCTTTCCCTTTAGGTTTTACCCCAACAATGTTTTCATTAGTTTCGCTCACTCTCGAAATCAAGCATTTTACAGCAGGTTGGAGCAGCCTGTATCTCAGCACAGGAATAAGGTAGGGAAGAATTCTAAGGATCATTTTGACTGCCTCCAGAAGTTAGATCAGATGGCAAATTGGATTTGGTGCTAGGTCTTTCCCTTTAGGTTTTACCCCAACAATGTTTTCATTAGTTTCGCTCACTCTCGAAATCAAGCATTTTACAGCAGGTTGGAGCAGCCTGTATCTCAGCACAGGAATAAGGTAGGGAAGAATTCTAAGGATCATTTTGACTGCCTCCAGAAGTTAGATCAGATGGCAAATTGGATTTGGTGCTAGGCCTTTCCCTTTAGGTTTTACCCCAACAATGTTTTCATTAGTTTCGCTCACTCTCGAAATCAAGCATTTTACAGCAGGTTGGAGCAGCCTGTATCTCAGCACAGGAATAAGGTAGGGAAGAATTCTAAGGATCATTTTGACTGCCTCCAGAAGTTAGATCAGATGGCAAATTGGATTTGGTGCTAGGTCTTTCCCTTTAGGTTTTACCCCAACAATGTTTTCATTAGTTTCGCTCACTCTCGAAATCAAGCATTTTACAGCAGGTTGGAGCAGCCTGTATCTCAGCACAGGAATAAGGTAGGGAAGAATTCTAAGGATCATTTTGACTGCCTCCAGAAGTTAGATCAGATGGCAAATTGGATTTGGTGCTAGGTCTTTCCCTTTAGGTTTTACCCCAACAATGTTTTCATTAGTTTCGCTCACTCTCGAAATCAAGCATTTTACAGCAGGTTGGAGCAGCCTGTATCTCAGCACAGGAATAAGGTAGGGAAGAATTCTAAGGATCATTTTGACTGCCTCCAGAAGTTAGATCAGATGGCAAATTGGATTTGGTGCTAGGTCTTTCCCTTTAGGTTTTACCCCAACAATGTTTTCATTAGTTTCGCTCACTCTCGAAATCAAGCATTTTACAGCAGGTTGGAGCAGCCTGTATCTCAGCACAGGAATAAGGTAGGGAAGAATTCTAAGGATCATTTTGACTGCCTCCAGAATTTAGATCAGATGGCAAATTGGATTTGGTGCTAGGCCTTTCCCTTTAGGTTTTACCCCAACAATGTTTTCATTAGTTTCGCTCACTCTCGAAATCAAGCATTTTACAGCAGGTTGGAGCAGCCTGTATCTCAGCACAGGAATAAGGTAGGGAAGAATTCTAAGGATCATTTTGACTGCCTCTAGAAGTTAGATCAGATGGCAAATTGGATTTGGTGCTAGGTCTTTCCCTTTAGGTTTTACCCCAACAATGTTTTCATTAGTTTCGCTCACTCTCGAAATCAAGCATTTTACAGCAGGTTGGAGCAGCCTGTATCTCAGCACAGGAATAAGGTAGGGAAGAATTCTAAGGATCATTTTGACTGCCTCCAGAAGTTAGATCAGATGGCAAATTGGATTTGGTGCTAGGTCTTTCCCTTTAGGTTTTACCCCAACAATGTTTTCATTAGTTTCGCTCACTCTCGAAATCAAGCATTTTACAGCAGGTTGGAGCAGCCTGTATCTCAGCACAGGAATAAGGTAGGGAAGAATTCTAAGGATCATTTTGACTGCCTCCAGAAGTTAGATCAGATGGCAAATTGGATTTGGTGCAAGGCCTTTCCCTTTAGGTTTTACCCCAACAATGTTTTCATTAGTTTCGCTCACTCTCGAAATCAAGCATTTTACAGCAGGTTGGAGCAGCCTGTATCTCAGCACAGGAATAAGGTAGGGAAGAATTCTAAGGATCATTTTGACTGCCTCCAGAAGTTAGATCAGATGGCAAATTGGATTTGGTGCTAGGTCTTTCCCTTTAGGTTTTACCCCAACAATGTTTTCATTAGTTTCGCTCACTCTCGAAATCAAGCATTTTACAGCAGGTTGGAGCAGCCTGTATCTCAGCACAGGAATAAGGGAGGGAAGAATTCTAAGGATAATTTTGACTGCCTCCAGAAGTTAGATCAGATGGCAAATTGGATTTGGTGCTAGGTCTTTCCCTTTAGGTTTTACCCCAAGAATGTTTTCATTAGTTTCGCTCACTCTCGAAATCAAGCATTTTACAGCAGGTTGGAGCAGCCTGTATCTCAGCACAGGAATAAGGTAGGGAAGAATTCTAAGGATCATTTTGACTGCCTCCAGAAGTTAGATCAGATGGCAAATTGGATTTGGTGCTAGGTCTTTCCCTTTAGGTTTTACCCCAACAATGTTTTCATTAGTTTCGCTCACTCTCGAAATCAAGCATTTTACAGCAGGTTGGAGCAGCCTGTATCTCAGCACAGGAATAAGGTAGGGAAGAATTCTAAGGATCATTTTGACTGCCTCCAGAAGTTAGATCAGATGGCAAATTGGATTTGGTGCTAGGTCTTTCCCTTTAGGTTTTACCCCAACAATGTTTTCATTAGTTTCGCTCACTCTCGAAATCAAGCATTTTACAGCAGGTTGGAGCAGCCTGTATCTCAGCACAGGAATAAGGTAGGGAAGAATTCTAAGGATCATTTTGACTGCCTCCAGAAGTTAGATCAGATGGCAAATTGGATTTGGTGCTAGGTCTTTCCCTTTAGGTTTTACCCCAACAATGTTTTCATTAGTTTCGCTCACTCTCGAAATCAAGCATTTTACAGCAGGTTGGAGCAGCCTGTATCTCAGCACAGGAATAAGGTAGGGAAGAATTCTAAGGATCATTTTGACTGCCTCCAGAAGTTAGATCAGATGGCAAATTGGATTTGGTGCTAGGCCTTTCCCTTTAGGTTTTACCCCAACAATGTTTTCATTAGTTTCGCTCACTCTCGAAATCAAGCATTTTACAGCAGGTTGGAGCAGCCTGTATCTCAGCACAGGAATAAGGTAGGGAAGAATTCTAAGGATCATTTTGACTGCCTCCAGAAGTTAGATCAGATGGCAAATTGGATTTGGTGCTAGGTCTTTCCCTTTAGGTTTTACCCCAACAATGTTTTCATTAGTTTCGCTCACTCTCGAAATCAAGCATTTTACAGCAGGTTGGAGCAGCCTGTATCTCAGCACAGGAATAAGGTAGGGAAGAATTCTAAGGATCATTTTGACTGCCTCTAGAAGTTAGATCAGATGGCAAATTGGATTTGGTGCTAGGTCTTTCCCTTTAGGTTTTACCCCAACAATGTTTTCATTAGTTTCGCTCACTCTCGAAATCAAGCATTTTACAGCAGGTTGGAGCAGCCTGTATCTCAGCACAGGAATAAGGTAGGGAAGAATTCTAAGGATCATTTTGACTGCCTCCAGAAGTTAGATCAGATGGCAAATTGGATTTGGTGCTAGGTCTTTCCCTTTAGGTTTTACCCCAACAATGTTTTCATTAGTTTCGCTCACTCTCGAAATCAAGCATTTTACAGCAGGTTGGAGCAGCCTGTATCTCAGCACAGGAATAAGGTAGGGAAGAATTCTAAGGATCATTTTGACTGCCTCCAGAATTTAGATCAGATGGCAAATTGGATTTGGTGCTAGGCCTTTCCCTTAAGGTTTTACCCCAACAATGTTTTCATTAGTTTCGCTCACTCTCGAAATCAAGCATTTTACAGCAGGTTGGAGCAGCCTGTATCTCAGCACAGGAATAAGGTAGGGAAGAATTCTAAGGATCATTTTGACTGCCTCTAGAAGTTAGATCAGATGGCAAATTGGATTTGGTGCTAGGTCTTTCCCTTTAGGTTTTACCCCAACAATGTTTTCATTAGTTTCGCTCACTCTCGAAATCAAGCATTTTACAGCAGGTTGGAGCAGCCTGTATCTCAGCACAGGAATAAGGTAGGGAAGAATTCTAAGGATCATTTTGACTGCCTCCAGAAGTTAGATCAGATGGCAAATTGGATTTGGTGCTAGGTCTTTCCCTTTAGGTTTTACCCCAACAATGTTTTCATTAGTTTCGCTCACTCTCGAAATCAAGCATTTTACAGCAGGTTGGAGCAGCCTGTATCTCAGCACAGGAATAAGGTAGGGAAGAATTCTAAGGATCATTTTGACTGCCTCCAGAAGTTAGATCAGATGGCAAATTGGATTTGGTGCTAGGTCTTTCCCTTTAGGTTTTACCCCAACAATGTTTTCATTAGTTTCGCTCACTCTCGAAATCAAGCATTTTACAGCAGGTTGGAGCAGCCTGTATCTCAGCACAGGAATAAGGTAGGGAAGAATTCTAAGGATCATTTTGACTGCCTCCAGAAGTTAGATCAGATGGCAAATTGGATTTGGTGCTAGGTCTTTCCCTTTAGGTTTTACCCCAACAATGTTTTCATTAGTTTCGCTCACTCTCGAAATCAAGCATTTTACAGCAGGTTGGAGCAGCCTGTATCTCAGCACAGGAATAAGGTAGGGAAGAATTCTAAGGATCATTTTGACTGCCTCCAGAAGTTAGATCAGATGGCAAATTGGATTTGGTGCTAGGTCTTTCCCTTTAGGTTTTACCCCAACAATGTTTTCATTAGTTTCGCTCACTCTCGAAATCAAGCATTTTACAGCAGGTTGGAGCAGCCTGTATCTCAGCACAGGAATAAGGTAGGGAAGAATTCTAAGGATCATTTTGACTGCCTCCAGAAGTTAGATCAGATGGCAAATTGGATTTGGTGCTAGGTCTTTCCCTTTAGGTTTTACCCCAACAATGTTTTCATTAGTTTCGCTCACTCTCGAAATCAAGCATTTTACAGCAGGTTGGAGCAGCCTGTATCTCAGCACAGGAATAAGGTAGGGAAGAATTCTAAGGATCATTTTGACTGCCTCCAGAAGTTAGATCAGATGGCAAATTGGATTTGGTGCTAGGTCTTTCCCTTTAGGTTTTACCCCAACAATGTTTTCATTAGTTTCGCTCACTCTCGAAATCAAGCATTTTACAGCAGGTTGGAGCAGCCTGTATCTCAGCACAGGAATAAGGTAGGGAAGAATTCTAAGGATCATTTTGACTGCCTCCAGAAGTTAGATCAGATGGCAAATTGGATTTGGTGCTAGGCCTTTCCCTTTAGGTTTTACCCCAACAATGTTTTCATTAGTTTCGCTCACTCTCGAAATCAAGCATTTTACAGCAGGCTGGAGCAGCCTGTATCTCAGCACAGGAATAAGGTAGGGAAGAATTCTACGGAACATTTTGACTGCCTCCAGAAGTTAGATCAGATGGCAAATTGGATTTGGTGCTAGGTCTTTCCCTTCAGGTTTTACCCCAACAATGTTTTCATTAGTTTCGCTCACTCTCGAAATCAAGCATTTTACAGCAGGTTGGAGCAGCCTGTATCTCAGCACAGGAATAAGGTAGGGAAGAATTCTAAGGATCATTTTGACTGCCTCCAGAAGTTAGATCAGATGGCAAATTGGATTTGGTGCTAGGTCTTTCCCTTTAGGTTTTACCCCAACAATGTTTTCATTAGTTTCGCTCACTCTCGAAATCAAGCATTTTACAGCAGGTTGGAGCAGCCTGTATCTCAGCACAGGAATAAGGTAGGGAAGAATTCTAAGGATCATTTTGACTGCCTCCAGAAGTTAGATCAGATGGCAAATTGGATTTGGTGCTAGGTCTTTCCCTTTAGGTTTTACCCCAACAATGTTTTCATTAGTTTCGCTCACTCTCGAAATCAAGCATTTTACAGCAGGTTGGAGCAGCCTGTATCTCAGCACAGGAATAAGGTAGGGAAGAATTCTAAGGCTCATTTTGACTGCCTCCAGAAGTTAGATCAGATGGCAAATTGGATTTGGTGCTAGGTCTTTCCCTTTAGGTTTTACCCCAACAATGTTTTCATTAGTTTCGCTCACTCTCGAAATCAAGCATTTTACAGCAGGCTGGAGCAGCCTGTATCTCAGCACAGGAATAAGGTAGGGAAGAATTCTAAGGCTCATTTTGACTGCCTCCAGAAGTTAGATCAGATGGCAAATTGGATTTGGTGCTAGGTCTTTCCCTTTAGGTTTTACCCCAACAATGTTTTCATTAGTTTCGCTCACTCTCGAAATCAAGCATTTTACAGCAGGTTGGAGCAGCCTGTATCTCAGCACAGGAATAAGGTAGGGAAGAATTCTAAGGATCATTTTGACTGCCTCCAGAAGTTAGATCAGATGGCAAATTGGATTTGGTGCTAGGTCTTTCCCTTTAGGTTTTACCCCAACAATGTTTTCATTAGTTTCGCTCACTCTCGAAATCAAGCATTTTACAGCAGGTTGGAGCAGCCTGTATCTCAGCACAGGAATAAGGTAGGGAAGAATTCTAAGGATCATTTTGACTGCCTCCAGAAGTTAGATCAGATGGCAAATTGGATTTGGTGCTAGGCCTTTCCCTTTAGGTTTTACCCCAACAATGTTTTCATTAGTTTCGCTCACTCTCGAAATCTAGCATTTTACAGCAGGCTGGAGCAGCCTGTATCTCAGCACAGGAATAAGGTAGGGAAGAATTCTAAGGATCATTTTGACTGCCTCCAGAAGTTAGATCAGATGGCAAACTGGATTTGGTGCTAGGTCTTTCCCTTTAGGTTTTACCCCAACAATGTTTTCATTAGTTTCGCTCACTCTCGAAATCAAGCATTTTACAGCAGGTTGGAGCAGCCTGTATCTCAGCACAGGAATAAGGTAGGGAAGAATTCTAAGGATCATTTTGACTGCCTCCAGAAGTTAGATCAGATGGCAAATTGGATTTGGTGCTAGGTCTTTCCCTGTAGGTTTTACCCCAACAATGTTTTCATTAGTTTCGCTCACTCTCGAAATCAAGCATTTTACAGCAGGTTGGAGCAGCCTGTATCTCAGCACAAGAATAAGGTAGGGAAGAATTCTAAGGATCATTTTGACTGCCTCCAGAAGTTAGATCAGATGGCAAATTGGATTTGGTGCTAGGTCTTTCCCTTTAGGTTTTACCCCAACAATGTTTTCATTAGTTTCGCTCACTCTGGAAATCAAGCATTTTACAGCAGGTTGGAGCAGCCTGTATCTCAGCACAGGAATAAGGTAGGGAAGAATTCTAAGGATCATTTTGACTGCCTCCAGAAGTTAGATCAGATGGCAAATTGGATTTGGTGCTAGGTCTTTCCCTTTAGGTTTTACCCCAACAATGTTTTCATTAGTTTCGCTCACTCTCGAAATCAAGCATTTTACAGCAGGTTGGAGCAGCCTGTATCTCAGCACAGGAATAAGGTAGGGAAGAATTCTAAGGCTCATTTTGACTGCCTCCAGAAGTTAGATCAGATGGCAAATTGGATTTGGTGCTAGGTCTTTCCCTTTAGGTTTTACCCCAACAATGTTTTCATTAGTTTCGCTCACTCTCGAAATCAAGCATTTTACAGCAGGTTGGAGCAGCCTGTATCTCAGCACAGGAATAAGGTAGGGAAGAATTCTAAGGATCATTTTGACTGCCTCCAGAAGTTAGATCAGATGGCAAATTGGATTTGGTGCTAGGTCTTTCCCTTTAGGTTTTACCCCAACAATGTTTTCATTAGTTTCGCTCACTCTCGAAATCAAGCATTTTACAGCAGGTTGGAGCAGCCTGTATCTCAGCACAGGAATAAGGTAGGGAAGAATTCTAAGGATCATTTTGACTGCCTCCAGAAGTTAGATCAGATGGCAAATTGGATTTGGTGCTAGGTCTTTCCCTTTAGGTTTTACCCCAACAATGTTTTCATTAGTTTCGCTCACTCTCGAAATCAAGCATTTTACAGCAGGTTGGAGCAGCCTGTATCTCAGCACAGGAATAAGGTAGGGAAGAATTCTAAGGATCATTTTGACTGCCTCCAGAAGTTAGATCAGATGGCAAATTGGATTTGGTGCTAGGTCTTTCCCTTTAGGTTTTACCCCAACAATGTTTTCATTAGTTTCGCTCACTCTCGAAATCAAGCATTTTACAGCAGGTTGGAGCAGCCTGTATCTCAGCACAGGAATAAGGTAGGGAAGAATTCTAAGGATCATTTTGACTGCCTCCAGAAGTTAGATCAGATGGCAAATTGGATTTGGTGCTAGGTCTTTCCCTTTAGGTTTTACCCCAACAATGTTTTCATTAGTTTCGCTCACTCTCGAAATCAAGCATTTTACAGCAGGTTGGAGCAGCCTGTATCTCAGCACAGGAATAAGGTAGGGAAGAATTCTAAGGATCATTTTGACTGCCTCCAGAAGTTAGATCAGATGGCAAATTGGATTTGGTGCTAGGTCTTTCCCTTTAGGTTTTACCCCAACAATGTTTTCATTAGTTTCGCTCACTCTCGAAATCAAGCATTTTACAGCAGGTTGGAGCAGCCTGTATCTCAGCACAGGAATAAGGTAGGGAAGAATTCAAAGGATCATTTTGACTGCCTCCAGAAGTTAGATCAGATGGCAAATTGGATTTGGTGCTAGGTCTTTCCCTTTAGGTTTTACCCCAACAATGTTTTCATTAGTTTCGCTCACTCTCGAAATCAAGCATTTTACAGCAGGTTGGAGCAGCCTGTATCTCAGCACAGGAATAAGGTAGGGAAGAATTCTAAGGCTCATTTTGACTGCCTCCAGAAGTTAGATCAGATGGCAAATTGGATTTGGTGCTAGGTCTTTCCCTTTAGGTTTTACCCCAACAATGTTTTCATTAGTTTCGCTCACTCTCGAAATCAAGCATTTTACAGCAGGTTGGAGCAGCCTGTATCTCAGCACAGGAATAAGGTAGGGAAGAATTCTAAGGATCATTTTGACTGCCTCCAGAAGTTAGATCAGATGGCAAATTGGATTTGGTGCTAGGTCTTTCCCTTTAGGTTTTACCCCAACAATGTTTTCATTAGTTTCGCTCACTCTCGAAATCAAGCATTTTACAGCAGGTTGGAGCAGCCTGTATCTCAGCACAGGAATAAGGTAGGGAAGAATTCTAAGGATCATTTTGACTGCCTCCAGAAGTTAGATCAGATGGCAAATTGGATTTGGTGCTAGGTCTTTCCCTTTAGGTTTTACCCCAACAATGTTTTCATTAGTTTCGCTCACTCTCGAAATCAAGCATTTTACAGCAGGTTGGAGCAGCCTGTATCTCAGCACAGGAATAAGGTAGGGAAGAATTCTAAGGATCATTTTGACTGCCTCCAGAAGTTAGATCAGATGGCAAATTGGATTTGGTGCTAGGTCTTTCCCTTTAGGTTTTACCCCAACAATGTTTTCATTAGTTTCGCTCACTCTCGAAATCAAGCATTTTACAGCAGGTTGGAGCAGCCTGTATCTCAGCACAGGAATAAGGTAGGGAAGAATTCTAAGGATCATTTTGACTGCCTCCAGAAGTTAGATCAGATGGCAAATTGGATTTGGTGCTAGGTCTTTCCCTTTAGGTTTTACCCCAACAATGTTTTCATTAGTTTCGCTCACTCTCGAAATCAAGCATTTTACAGCAGGTTGGAGCAGCCTGTATCTCAGCACAGGAATAAGGTAGGGAAGAATTCTAAGGATCATTTTGACTGCCTCCAGAAGTTAGATCAGATGGCAAATTGGATTTGGTGCTAGGCCTTTCCCTTTAGGTTTTACCCCAACAATGTTTTCATTAGTTTCGCTCACTCTCGAAATCAAGCATTTTACAGCAGGCTGGAGCAGCCTGTATCTCAGCACAGGAATAAGGTAGGGAAGAATTCTAAGGAACATTTTGACTGCCTCCAGAAGTTAGATCAGATGGCAAATTGGATTTGGTGCTAGGTCTTTCCCTTTAGGTTTTACCCCAACAATGTTTTCATTAGTTTCGCTCACTCTCGAAATCAAGCATTTTACAGCAGGTTGGAGCAGCCTGTATCTCAGCACAGGAATAAGGTAGGGAAGAATTCTAAGGATCATTTTGACTGCCTCCAGAAGTTAGATCAGATGGCAAATTGGATTTGGTGCTAGGTCTTTCCCTTTAGGTTTTACCCCAACAATGTTTTCATTAGTTTCGCTCACTCTCGAAATCAAGCATTTTACAGCAGGTTGGAGCAGCCTGTATCTCAGCACAGGAATAAGGTAGGGAAGAATTCTAAGGATCATTTTGACTGCCTCCAGAAGTTAGATCAGATGGCAAATTGGATTTGGTGCTAGGTCTTTCCCTTTAGGTTTTACCCCAACAATGTTTTCATTAGTTTCGCTCACTCTCGAAATCAAGCATTTTACAGCAGGTTGGAGCAGCCTGTATCTCAGCACAGGAATAAGGTAGGGAAGAATTCTAAGGATCATTTTGACTGCCTCCAGAAGTTAGATCAGATGGCAAATTGGATTTGGTGCTAGGTCTTTCCCTTTAGGTTTTACCCCAACAATGTTTTCATTAGTTTCGCTCACTCTCGAAATCAAGCATTTTACAGCAGGCTGGAGCAGCCTGTATCTCAGCACAGGAATAAGGTAGGGAAGAATTCTAAGGATCATTTTGACTGCCTCCAGAAGTTAGATCAGATGGCAAATTGGATTTGGTGCTAGGCCTTTCCCTTTAGGTTTTACCCCAACAATGTTTTCATTAGTTTTGCTCACTCTCGAAATCAAGCATTTTACAGCAGGTTGGAGCAGCCTGTATCTCAGCACAGGAATAAGGTAGGGAAGAATTCTAAGGATCATTTTGACTGCCTCCAGAAGTTAGATCAGATGGCAAATTGGATTTGGTGCTAGGTCTTTCCCTTTAGGTTTTACCCCAACAATGTTTTCATTAGTTTCGCTCACTCTCGAAATCAAGCATTTTACAGCAGGTTGGAGCAGCCTGTATCTCAGCACAGGAATAAGGTAGGGAAGAATTCTAAGGATCATTTTGACTGCCTCCAGAAGTTAGATCAGATGGCAGATTGGATTTGGTGCTAGGCCTTTCCCTTTAGGTTTTACCCCAACAATGTTTTCATTAGTTTCGCTCACTCTCGAAATCAAGCATTTTACAGCAGGCTGGAGCAGCCTGTATCTCAGCACAGGAATAAGGTAGGGAAGAATTCTAAGGATCATTTTGACTGCCTCCAGAAGTTAGATCAGATGGCAAATTGGATTTGGTGCTAGGTCTTTCCCTTTAGGTTTTACCCCAACAATGTTTTCATTAGTTTCGCTCACTCTCGAAATCAAGCATTTTACAGCAGGTTGGAGCAGCCTGTATCTCAGCACAGGAATAAGGTAGGGAAGAATTCTAAGGATCATTTTGACTGCCTCCAGAAGTTAGATCAGATGGCAAATTGGATTTGGTGCTAGGCCTTTCCCTTTAGGTTTTACCCCAACAATGTTTTCATTAGTTTCGCTCACTCTCGAAATCAAGCATTTTACAGCAGGCTGGAGCAGCCTGTATCTCAGCACAGGAATAAGGTAGGGAAGAATTCTAAGGATCATTTTGACTGCCTCCAGAAGTTAGATCAGATGGCAAATTGGATTTGGTGCTAGGTCTTTCCCTTTAGGTTTTACCCCAACAATGTTTTCATTAGTTTCGCTCACTCTGGAAATCAAGCATTTTACAGCAGGTTGGAGCAGCCTGTATCTCAGCACAGGAATAAGGTAGGGAAGAATTCTAAGGATCATTTTGACTGCCTCCAGAAGTTAGATCAGATGGCAAATTGGATTTGGTGCTAGGTCTTTCCCTTTAGGTTTTACCCCAACAATGTTTTCATTAGTTTCGCTCACTCTCGAAATCAAGCATTTTACAGCAGGTTGGAGCAGCCTGTATCTCAGCACAAGAATAAGGTAGGGAAGAATTCTAAGGATCATTTTGACTGCCTCCAGAAGTTAGATCAGATGGCAAATTGGATTTGGTGCTAGGTCTTTCCCTTTAGGTTTTACCCCAACAATGTTTTCATTAGTTTCGCTCACTCTCGAAATCAAGCATTTTACAGCAGGTTGGAGCAGCCTGTATCTCAGCACAGGAATAAGGTAGGGAAGAATTCTAAGGCTCATTTTGACTGCCTCCAGAAGTTAGATCAGATGGCAAATTGGATTTGGTGCTAGGTCTTTCCCTTTAGGTTTTACCCCAACAATGTTTTCATTAGTTTCGCTCACTCTCGAAATCAAGCATTTTACAGCAGGTTGGAGCAGCCTGTATCTCAGCACAGGAATAAGGTAGGGAAGAATTCTAAGGATCATTTTGACTGCCTCCAGAAGTTAGATCAGATGGCAAATTGGATTTGGTGCTAGGTCTTTCCCTTTAGGTTTTACCCCAACAATGTTTTCATTAGTTTCGCTCACTCTCGAAATCAAGCATTTTACAGCAGGTTGGAGCAGCCTGTATCTCAGCACAGGAATAAGGTAGGGAAGAATTCTAAGGATCATTTTGACTGCCTCCAGAAGTTAGAACAGATGGCAAATTGGATTTGGTGCTAGGTCTTTCCCTTTAGGTTTTACCCCAACAATGTTTTCATTAGTTTCGCTCACTCTCGAAATCAAGCATTTTACAGCAGGTTGGAGCAGCCTGTATCTCAGCACAGGAATAAGGTAGGGAAGAATTCTAAGGATCATTTTGACTGCCTCCAGAAGTTAGATCAGATGGCAAATTGGATTTGGTGCTAGGTCTTTCCCTTTAGGTTTTACCCCAAGAATGTTTTCATTAGTTTCGCTCACTCTCGAAATCAAGCATTTTACAGCAGGTTGGAGCAGCCTGTATCTCAGCACAGGAATAAGGTAGGGAAGAATTCTAAGGATCATTTTGACTGCCTCCAGAAGTTAGATCAGATGGCAAATTGGATTTGGTGCTAGGTCTTTCCCTTTAGGTTTTACCCCAACAATGTTTTCATTAGTTTCGCTCACTCTCGAAATCAAGCATTTTACAGCAGGTTGGAGCAGCCTGTATCTCAGCACAGGAATAAGGTAGGGAAGAATTCTAAGGATCATTTTGACTGCCTCCAGAAGTTAGATCAGATGGCAAATTGGATTTGGTGCTAGGTCTTTCCCTTTAGGTTTTACCCCAACAATGTTTTCATTAGTTTCGCTCACTCTCGAAATCAAGCATTTTACAGCAGGTTGGAGCAGCCTCTATCTCAGCACAGGAATAAGGTAGGGAAGAATTCTAAGGATCATTTTGACTGCCTCCAGAAGTTAGATCAGATGGCAAATTGGATTTGGTGCTAGGTCTTTCCCTTTAGGTTTTACCCCAACAATGTTTTCATTAGTTTCGCTCACTCTCGAAATCAAGCATTTTACAGCAGGTTGGAGCAGCCTGTATCTCAGCACAGGAATAAGGTAGGGAAGAATTCTAAGGCTCATTTTGACTGCCTCCAGAAGTTAGATCAGATGGCAAATTGGATTTGGTGCTAGGTCTTTCCCTTTAGGTTTTACCCCAACAATGTTTTCATTAGTTTCGCTCACTCTCGAAATCAAGCATTTTACAGCAGGTTGGAGCAGCCTGTATCTCAGCACAGGAATAAGGTAGGGAAGAATTCTAAGGATCATTTTGACTGCCTCCAGAAGTTAGATCAGATGGCAAATTGGATTTGGTGCTAGGTCTTTCCCTTTAGGTTTTACCCCAAGAATGTTTTCATTAGTTTCGCTCACTCTCGAAATCAAGCATTTTACAGCAGGTTGGAGCAGCCTCTATCTCAGCACAGGAATAAGGTAGGGAAGAATTCTAAGGATCATTTTGACTGCCTCCAGAAGTTAGATCAGATGGCAAATTGGATTTGGTGCTAGGTCTTTCCCTTTAGGTTTTACCCCAACAATGTTTTCATTAGTTTCGCTCACTCTCGAAATCAAGCATTTTACAGCAGGTTGGAGCAGCCTGTATCTCAGCACAGGAATAAGGTAGGGAAGAATTCTAAGGATCATTTTGACTGCCTCCAGAAGTTAGATCAGATGGCAAATTGGATTTGGTGCTAGGTCTTTCCCTTTAGGTTTTACCCCAACAATGTTTTCATTAGTTTCGCTCACTCTCGAAATCAAGCATTTTACAGCAGGTTGGAGCAGCCTGTATCTCAGCACAGGAATAAGGTAGGGAAGAATTCTAAGGATCATTTTGACTGCCTCCAGAAGTTAGATCAGATGGCAAATTGGATTTGGTGCTAGGTCTTTCCCTTTAGGTTTTACCCCAACAATGTTTTCATTAGTTTCGCTCACTCTCGAAATCAAGCATTTTACAGCAGGTTGGAGCAGCCTGTATCTCAGCACAGGAATAAGGTAGGGAAGAATTCTAAGGATCATTTTGACTGCCTCCAGAAGTTAGATCAGATGGCAAATTGGATTTGGTGCTAGGTCTTTCCCTTTAGGTTTTACCCCAACAATGTTTTCATTAGTTTCGCTCACTCTCGAAATCAAGCATTTTACAGCAGGTTGGAGCAGCCTGTATCTCAGCACAGGAATAAGGTAGGGAAGAATTCTAAGGATCATTTTGACTGCCTCCAGAAGTTAGATCAGATGGCAAATTGGATTTGGTGCTAGGTCTTTCCCTTTAGGTTTTACCCCAACAATGTTTTCATTAGTTTCGCTCACTCTCGAAATCAAGCATTTTACAGCAGGTTGGAGCAGCCTGTATCTCAGCACAGGAATAAGGTAGGGAAGAATTCTAAGGATCATTTTGACTGCCTCCAGAAGTTAGATCAGATGGCAAATTGGATTTGGTGCTAGGTCTTTCCCTTTAGGTTTTACCCCAACAATGTTTTCATTAGTTTCGCTCACTCTCGAAATCAAGCATTTTACAGCAGGTTGGAGCAGCCTGTATCTCAGCACAGGAATAAGGTAGGGAAGAATTCTAAGGATCATTTTGACTGCCTCCAGAAGTTAGATCAGATGGCAAATTGGATTTGGTGCTAGGTCTTTCCCTTTAGGTTTTACCCCAACAATGTTTTCATTAGTTTCGCTCACTCTCGAAATCAAGCATTTTACAGCAGGTTGGAGCAGCCTGTATCTCAGCACAGGAATAAGGTAGGGAAGAATTCTAAGGCTCATTTTGACTGCCTCCAGAAGTTAGATCAGATGGCAAATTGGATTTGGTGCTAGGTCTTTCCCTTTAGGTTTTACCCCAACAATGTTTTCATTAGTTTCGCTCACTCTCGAAATCAAGCATTTTACAGCAGGTTGGAGCAGCCTGTATCTCAGCACAGGAATAAGGTAGGGAAGAATTCTAAGGATCATTTTGACTGCCTCCAGAAGTTAGATCAGATGGCAAATTGGATTTGGTGCTAGGTCTTTCCCTTTAGGTTTTACCCCAACAATGTTTTCATTAGTTTCGCTCACTCTCGAAATCAAGCATTTTACAGCAGGTTGGAGCAGCCTGTATCTCAGCACAGGAATAAGGTAGGGAAGAATTCTAAGGATCATTTTGACTGCCTCCAGAAGTTAGATCAGATGGCAAATTGGATTTGGTGCTAGGTCTTTCCCTTCAGGTTTTACCCCAACAATGTTTTCATTAGTTTCGCTCACTCTCGAAATCAAGCATTTTACAGCAGGTTGGAGCAGCCTGTATCTCAGCACAGGAATAAGGTAGGGAAGAATTCTAAGGATCATTTTGACTGCCTCCAGAAGTTAGATCAGATGGCAAATTGGATTTGGTGCTAGGTCTTTCCCTTTAGGTTTTACCCCAACAATGTTTTCATTAGTTTCGCTCACTCTCGAAATCAAGCATTTTACAGCAGGTTGGAGCAGCCTGTATCTCAGCACAGGAATAAGGTAGGGAAGAATTCTAAGGATCATTTTGACTGCCTCCAGAAGTTAGATCAGATGGCAAATTGGATTTGGTGCTAGGTCTTTCCCTTTAGGTTTTACCCCAACAATGTTTTCATTAGTTTCGCTCACTCTCGAAATCAAGCATTTTACAGCAGGTTGGAGCAGCCTGTATCTCAGCACAGGAATAAGGTAGGGAAGAATTCTAAGGATCATTTTGACTGCCTCCAGAAGTTAGATCAGATGGCAAATTGGATTTGGTGCTAGGTCTTTCCCTTTAGGTTTTACCCCAACAATGTTTTCATTAGTTTCGCTCACTCTCGAAATCAAGCATTTTACAGCAGGTTGGAGCAGCCTGTATCTCAGCACAGGAATAAGGTAGGGAAGAATTCTAAGGCTCATTTTGACTGCCTCCAGAAGTTAGATCAGATGGCAAATTGGATTTGGTGCTAGGTCTTTCCCTTTAGGTTTTACCCCAACAATGTTTTCATTAGTTTCGCTCACTCTCGAAATCAAGCATTTTACAGCAGGTTGGAGCAGCCTGTATCTCAGCACAGGAATAAGGTAGGGAAGAATTCTAAGGATCATTTTGACTGCCTCCAGAAGTTAGATCAGATGGCAAATTGGATTTGGTGCTAGGTCTTTCCCTTTAGGTTTTACCCCAACAATGTTTTCATTAGTTTCGCTCACTCTGGAAATCAAGCATTTTACAGCAGGTTGGAGCAGCCTGTATCTCAGCACAGGAATAAGGTAGGGAAGAATTCTAAGGATCATTTTGACTGCCTCCAGAAGTTAGATCAGATGGCAAATTGGATTTGGTGCTAGGTCTTTCCCTTTAGGTTTTACCCCAACAATGTTTTCATTAGTTTCGCTCACTCTCGAAATCAAGCATTTTACAGCAGGCTGGAGCAGCCTGTATCTCAGCACAGGAATAAGGTAGGGAAGAATTCTAAGGATCATTTTGACTGCCTCCAGAAGTTAGATCAGATGGCAAATTGGATTTGGTGCTAGGTCTTTCCCTTTAGGTTTTACCCCAACAATGTTTTCATTAGTTTCGCTCACTCTCGAAATCAAGCATTTTACAGCAGGTTGGAGCAGCCTGTATCTCAGCACAGGAATAAGGTAGGGAAGAATTCTAAGGATCATTTTGACTGCCTCCAGAAGTTAGATCAGATGGCAAATTGGATTTGGTGCTAGGTCTTTCCCTTTAGGTTTTACCCCAACAATGTTTTCATTAGTTTCGCTCACTCTCGAAATCAAGCATTTTACAGCAGGTTGGAGCAGCCTGTATCTCAGCACAGGAATAAGGTAGGGAAGAATTCTAAGGATCATTTTGACTGCCTCCAGAAGTTAGATCAGATGGCAAATTGGATTTGGTGCTAGGTCTTTCCCTTTAGGTTTTACCCCAACAATGTTTTCATTAGTTTCGCTCACTCTCGAAATCAAGCATTTTACAGCAGGTTGGAGCAGCCTGTATCTCAGCACAGGAATAAGGTAGGGAAGAATTCTAAGGATCATTTTGACTGCCTCCAGAAGTTAGATCAGATGGCAAATTGGATTTGGTGCTAGGTCTTTCCCTTTAGGTTTTACCCCAACAATGTTTTCATTAGTTTCGCTCACTCTCGAAATCAAGCATTTTACAGCAGGTTGGAGCAGCCTGTATCTCAGCACAGGAATAAGGTAGGGAAGAATTCTAAGGATCATTTTGACTGCCTCCAGAAGTTAGATCAGATGGCAAATTGGATTTGGTGCTAGGTCTTTCCCTTTAGGTTTTACCCCAACAATGTTTTCATTAGTTTCGCTCACTCTCGAAATCAAGCATTTTACAGCAGGTTGGAGCAGCCTGTATCTCAGCACAGGAATAAGGTAGGGAAGAATTCTAAGGATCATTTTGACTGCCTCCAGAAGTTAGATCAGATGGCAAATTGGATTTGGTGCTAGGTCTTTCCCTTTAGGTTTTACCCCAACAATGTTTTCATTAGTTTCGCTCACTCTCGAAATCAAGCATTTTACAGCAGGTTGGAGCAGCCTGTATCTCAGCACAGGAATAAGGTAGGGAAGAATTCTAAGGCTCATTTTGACTGCCTCCAGAAGTTAGATCAGATGGCAAATTGGATTTGGTGCTAGGTCTTTCCCTTTAGGTTTTACCCCAACAATGTTTTCATTAGTTTCGCTCACTCTCGAAATCAAGCATTTTACAGCAGGTTGGAGCAGCCTGTATCTCAGCACAGGAATAAGGTAGGGAAGAATTCTAAGGATCATTTTGACTGCCTCCAGAAGTTAGATCAGATGGCAAATTGGATTTGGTGCTAGGTCTTTCCCTTTAGGTTTTACCCCAACAATGTTTTCATTAGTTTCGCTCACTCTGGAAATCAAGCATTTTACAGCAGGTTGGAGCAGCCTGTATCTCAGCACAGGAATAAGGTAGGGAAGAATTCTAAGGATCATTTTGACTGCCTCCAGAAGTTAGATCAGATGGCAAATTGGATTTGGTGCTAGGTCTTTCCCTTTAGGTTTTACCCCAACAATGTTTTCATTAGTTTCGCTCACTCTCGAAATCAAGCATTTTACAGCAGGCTGGAGCAGCCTGTATCTCAGCACAGGAATAAGGTAGGGAAGAATTCTAAGGATCATTTTGACTGCCTCCAGAAGTTAGATCAGATGGCAAATTGGATTTGGTGCTAGGTCTTTCCCTTTAGGTTTTACCCCAACAATGTTTTCATTAGTTTCGCTCACTCTCGAAATCAAGCATTTTACAGCAGGTTGGAGCAGCCTGTATCTCAGCACAGGAATAAGGTAGGGAAGAATTCTAAGGATCATTTTGACTGCCTCCAGAAGTTAGATCAGATGGCAAATTGGATTTGGTGCTAGGTCTTTCCCTTTAGGTTTTACCCCAACAATGTTTTCATTAGTTTCGCTCACTCTCGAAATCAAGCATTTTACAGCAGGTTGGAGCAGCCTGTATCTCAGCACAGGAATAAGGTAGGGAAGAATTCTAAGGATCATTTTGACTGCCTCCAGAAGTTAGATCAGATGGCAAATTGGATTTGGTGCTAGGTCTTTCCCTTTAGGTTTTACCCCAACAATGTTTTCATTAGTTTCGCTCACTCTCGAAATCAAGCATTTTACAGCAGGTTGGAGCAGCCTGTATCTCAGCACAGGAATAAGGTAGGGAAGAATTCTAAGGATCATTTTGACTGCCTCCAGAAGTTAGATCAGATGGCAAATTGGATTTGGTGCTAGGTCTTTCCCTTTAGGTTTTACCCCAACAATGTTTTCATTAGTTTCGCTCACTCTCGAAATCAAGCATTTTACAGCAGGTTGGAGCAGCCTGTATCTCAGCACAGGAATAAGGTAGGGAAGAATTCTAAGGATCATTTTGACTGCCTCCAGAAGTTAGATCAGATGGCAAATTGGATTTGGTGCTAGGTCTTTCCCTTTAGGTTTTACCCCAACAATGTTTTCATTAGTTTCGCTCACTCTCGAAATCAAGCATTTTACAGCAGGTTGGAGCAGCCTGTATCTCAGCACAGGAATAAGGTAGGGAAGAATTCTAAGGATCATTTTGACTGCCTCCAGAAGTTAGATCAGATGGCAAATTGGATTTGGTGCTAGGTCTTTCCCTTTAGGTTTTACCCCAACAATGTTTTCATTAGTTTCGCTCACTCTCGAAATCAAGCATTTTACAGCAGGTTGGAGCAGCCTGTATCTCAGCACAGGAATAAGGTAGGGAAGAATTCAAATACTCATTTTGACTGCCTCCAGAAGTTAGATCAGATGGCAAATTGGATTTGGTGCTAGGTCTTTCCCTTTAGGTTTTACCCCAACAATGTTTTCATTAGTTTCGCTCACTCTCGAAATCAAGCATTTTACAGCAGGTTGGAGCAGCCTGTATCTCAGCACAGGAATAAGGTAGAGAAGAATTCAAATACTCATTTTGACTGCCTCCAGAAGTTAGATCAGATGGCAAATTGGATTTGGTGCTAGGTCTTTCCCTTTAGGTTTTACCCCAACAATGTTTTCATTAGTTTCGCTCACTCTCGAAATCAAGCATTTTACAGCAGGTTGGAGCAGCCTGTATCTCAGCACAGGAATAAGGTAGGGAAGAATTCTAAGGATCATTTTGACTGCCTCCAGAAGTTAGATCAGATGGCAAATTGGATTTGGTGCTAGGTCTTTCCCTTTAGGTTTTACCCCAACAATGTTTTCATTAGTTTCGCTCACTCTCGAAATCAAGCATTTTACAGCAGGTTGGAGCAGCCTGTATCTCAGCACAGGAATAAGGTAGGGAAGAATTCTAAGGATCATTTTGACTGCCTCCAGAAGTTAGATCAGATGGCAAATTGGATTTGGTGCTAGGTCTTTCCCTTTAGGTTTTACCCCAACAATGTTTTCATTAGTTTCGCTCACTCTCGAAATCAAGCATTTTACAGCAGGTTGGAGCAGCCTGTATCTCAGCACAGGAATAAGGTAGGGAAGAATTCTAAGGATCATTTTGACTGCCTCCAGAAGTTAGATCAGATGGCAAATTGGATTTGGTGCTAGGTCTTTCCCTTTAGGTTTTACCCCAACAATGTTTTCATTAGTTTCGCTCACTCTCGAAATCAAGCATTTTACAGCAGGTTGGAGCAGCCTGTATCTCAGCACAGGAATAAGGTAGGGAAGAATTCTAAGGATCATTTTGACTGCCTCCAGAAGTTAGATCAGATGGCAAATTGGATTTGGTGCTAGGTCTTTCCCTTTAGGTTTTACCCCAACAATGTTTTCATTAGTTTCGCTCACTCTCGAAATCAAGCATTTTACAGCAGGTTGGAGCAGCCTGTATCTCAGCACAGGAATAAGGTAGGGAAGAATTCTAAGGATCATTTTGACTGCCTCCAGAAGTTAGATCAGATGGCAAATTGGATTTGGTGCTAGGTCTTTCCCTTTAGGTTTTACCCCAACAATGTTTTCATTAGTTTCGCTCACTCTCGAAATCAAGCATTTTACAGCAGGTTGGAGCAGCCTGTATCTCAGCACAGGAATAAGGTAGGGAAGAATTCTAAGGATCATTTTGACTGCCTCCAGAAGTTAGATCAGATGGCAAATTGGATTTGGTGCTAGGTCTTTCCCTTTAGGTTTTACCCCAACAATGTTTTCATTAGTTTCGCTCACTCTCGAAATCAAGCATTTTACAGCAGGTTGGAGCAGCCTGTATCTCAGCACAGGAATAAGGTAGGGAAGAATTCTAAGGATCATTTTGACTGCCTCCAGAAGTTAGATCAGATGGCAAATTGGATTTGGTGCTAGGTCTTTCCCTTTAGGTTTTACCCCAACAATGTTTTCATTAGTTTCGCTCACTCTCGAAATCAAGCATTTTACAGCAGGTTGGAGCAGCCTGTATCTCAGCACAGGAATAAGGTAGGGAAGAATTCTAAGGATCATTTTGACTGCCTCCAGAAGTTAGATCAGATGGCAAATTGGATTTGGTGCTAGGTCTTTCCCTTTAGGTTTTACCCCAACAATGTTTTCATTAGTTTCGCTCACTCTCGAAATCAAGCATTTTACAGCAGGTTGGAGCAGCCTGTATCTCAGCACAGGAATAAGGTAGGGAAGAATTCAAATACTCATTTTGACTGCCTCCAGAAGTTAGATCAGATGGCAAATTGGATTTGGTGCTAGGTCTTTCCCTTTAGGTTTTACCCCAACAATGTTTTCATTAGTTTCGCTCACTCTCGAAATCAAGCATTTTACAGCAGGTTGGAGCAGCCTGTATCTCAGCACAGGAATAAGGTAGAGAAGAATTCAAATACTCATTTTGACTGCCTCCAGAAGTTAGATCAGATGGCAAATTGGATTTGGTGCTAGGTCTTTCCCTTTAGGTTTTACCCCAACAATGTTTTCATTAGTTTCGCTCACTCTCGAAATCAAGCATTTTACAGCAGGTTGGAGCAGCCTGTATCTCAGCACAGGAATAAGGTAGGGAAGAATTCTAAGGATCATTTTGACTGCCTCCAGAAGTTAGATCAGATGGCAAATTGGATTTGGTGCTAGGTCTTTCCCTTTAGGTTTTACCCCAACAATGTTTTCATTAGTTTCGCTCACTCTCGAAATCAAGCATTTTACAGCAGGTTGGAGCAGCCTGTATCTCAGCACAGGAATAAGGTAGGGAAGAATTCAAATACTCATTTTGACTGCCTCCAGAAGTTAGATCAGATGGCAAATTGGATTTGGTGCTAGGTCTTTCCCTTTAGGTTTTACCCCAACAATGTTTTCATTAGTTTCGCTCACTCTCGAAATCAAGCATTTTACAGCAGGTTGGAGCAGCCTGTATCTCAGCACAGGAATAAGGTAGGGAAGAATTCTAAGGATCATTTTGACTGCCTCCAGAAGTTAGATCAGATGGCAAATTGGATTTGGTGCTAGGTCTTTCCCTTTAGGTTTTACCCCAACAATGTTTTCATTAGTTTCGCTCACTCTCGAAATCAAGCATTTTACAGCAGGCTGGAGCAGCCTGTATCTCAGCACAGGAATAAGGTAGGGAAGAATTCTAAGGATCATTTTGACTGCCTCCAGAAGTTAGATCAGATGGCAAATTGGATTTGGTGCTAGGTCTTTCCCTTTAGGTTTTACCCCAACAATGTTTTCATTAGTTTCGCTCACTCTCGAAATCAAGCATTTTACAGCAGGCTGGAGCAGCCTGTATCTCAGCACAGGAATAAGGTAGGGAAGAATTCTAAGGATCATTTTGACTGCCTCCAGAAGTTAGATCAGATGGCAAATTGGATTTGGTGCTAGGTCTTTCCCTTTAGGTTTTACCCCAACAATGTTTTCATTAGTTTCGCTCACTCTCGAAATCAAGCATTTTACAGCAGGCTGGAGCAGCCTGTATCTCAGCACAGGAATAAGGTAGGGAAGAATTCTAAGGATCATTTTGACTGCCTCCAGAAGTTAGATCAGATGGCAAATTGGATTTGGTGCTAGGTCTTTCCCTTTAGGTTTTACCCCAACAATGTTTTCATTAGTTTCGCTCACTCTCGAAATCAAGCATTTTACAGCAGGTTGGAGCAGCCTGTATCTCAGCACAGGAATAAGGTAGGGAAGAATTCTAAGGATCATTTTGACTGCCTCCAGAAGTTAGATCAGATGGCAAATTGGATTTGGTGCTAGGTCTTTCCCTTTAGGTTTTACCCCAACAATGTTTTCATTAGTTTCGCTCACTCTCGAAATCAAGCATTTTACAGCAGGTTGGAGCAGCCTGTATCTCAGCACAGGAATAAGGTAGGGAAGAATTCTAAGGATCATTTTGACTGCCTCCAGAAGTTAGATCAGATGGCAAATTGGATTTGGTGCTAGGTCTTTCCCTTTAGGTTTTACCCCAACAATGTTTTCATTAGTTTCGCTCACTCTCGAAATCAAGCATTTTACAGCAGGCTGGAGCAGCCTGTATCTCAGCACAGGAATAAGGTAGGGAAGAATTCTAAGGATCATTTTGACTGCCTCCAGAAGTTAGATCAGATGGCAAATTGGATTTGGTGCTAGGTCTTTCCCTTTAGGTTTTACCCCAACAATGTTTTCATTAGTTTCGCTCACTCTCGAAATCAAGCATTTTACAGCAGGTTGGAGCAGCCTGTATCTCAGCACAGGAATAAGGTAGGGAAGAATTCTAAGGATCATTTTGACTGCCTCCAGAAGTTAGATCAGATGGCAAATTGGATTTGGTGCTAGGTCTTTCCCTTTAGGTTTTACCCCAACAATGTTTTCATTAGTTTCGCTCACTCTCGAAATCAAGAATTTTACAGCAGGCTGGAGCAGCCTGTATCTCAGCACAGGAATAAGGTAGGGAAGAATTCTAAGGATCATTTTGACTGCCTCCAGAAGTTAGATCAGATGGCAAATTGGATTTGGTGCTAGGTCTTTCCCTTTAGGTTTTACCCCAACAATGTTTTCATTAGTTTCGCTCACTCTCGAAATCAAGCATTTTACAGCAGGTTGGAGCAGCCTGTATCTCAGCACAGGAATAAGGTAGGGAAGAATTCTAAGGATCATTTTGACTGCCTCCAGAAGTTAGATCAGATGGCAAATTGGATTTGGTGCTAGGTCTTTCCCCAACAATGTTTTCATTAGTTTCGCTCACTCTCGAAATCAAGCATTTTACAGCAGGTTGGAGCAGCCTGTATCTCAGCACAGGAATAAGGTAGGGAAGAATTCTAAGGATCATTTTGACTGCCTCCAGAAGTTAGATCAGATGGCAAATTGGATTTGGTGCTAGGTCTTTCCCTTTAGGTTTTACCCCAACAATGTTTTCATTAGTTTCGCTCACTCTCGAAATCAAGCATTTTACAGCAGGTTGGAGCAGCCTGTATCTCAGCACAGGAATAAGGTAGGGAAGAATTCTAAGGATCATTTTGACTGCCTCCAGAAGTTAGATCAGATGGCAAATTGGATTTGGTGCTAGGTCTTTCCCTTTAGGTTTTACCCCAACAATGTTTTCATTAGTTTCGCTCACTCTCGAAATCAAGCATTTTACAGCAGGCTGGAGCAGCCTGTATCTCAGCACAGGAATAAGGTAGGGAAGAATTCTAAGGATCATTTTGACTGCCTCCAGAAGTTAGATCAGATGGCAAATTGGATTTGGTGCTAGGTCTTTCCCTTTAGGTTTTACCCCAACAATGTTTTCATTAGTTTCGCTCACTCTCGAAATCAAGCATTTTACAGCAGGTTGGAGCAGCCTGTATCTCAGCACAGGAATAAGGTAGGGAAGAATTCTAAGGATCATTTTGACTGCCTCCAGAAGTTAGATCAGATGGCAAATTGGATTTGGTGCTAGGTCTTTCCCCAACAATGTTTTCATTAGTTTCGCTCACTCTCGAAATCAAGCATTTTACAGCAGGTTGGAGCAGCCTGTATCTCAGCACAGGAATAAGGTAGGGAAGAATTCTAAGGATCATTTTGACTGCCTCCAGAAGTTAGATCAGATGGCAAATTGGATTTGGTGCTAGGTCTTTCCCTTTAGGTTTTACCCCAACAATGTTTTCATTAGTTTCGCTCACTCTCGAAATCAAGCATTTTACAGCAGGTTGGAGCAGCCTGTATCTCAGCACAGGAATAAGGTAGGGAAGAATTCTAAGGATCATTTTGACTGCCTCCAGAAGTTAGATCAGATGGCAAATTGGATTTGGTGCTAGGTCTTTCCCTTTAGGTTTTACCCCAACAATGTTTTCATTAGTTTCGCTCACTCTCGAAATCAAGCATTTTACAGCAGGTTGGAGCAGCCTGTATCTCAGCACAGGAATAAGGTAGGGAAGAATTCTAAGGATCATTTTGACTGCCTCCAGAAGTTAGATCAGATGGCAAATTGGATTTGGTGCTAGGTCTTTCCCTTTAGGTTTTACCCCAACAATGTTTTCATTAGTTTCGCTCACTCTCGAAATCAAGCATTTTACAGCAGGCTGGAGCAGCCTGTATCTCAGCACAGGAATAAGGTAGGGAAGAATTCTAAGGCTCATTTTGACTGCCTCCAGAAGTTAGATCAGATGGCAAATTGGATTTGGTGCTAGGTCTTTCCCTTTAGGTTTTACCCCAACAATGTTTTCATTAGTTTCGCTCACTCTCGAAATCAAGCATTTTACAGCAGGTTGGAGCAGCCTGTATCTCAGCACAGGAATAAGGTAGGGAAGAATTCTAAGGATCATTTTGACTGCCTCCAGAAGTTAGATCAGATGGCAAATTGGATTTGGTGCTAGGTCTTACCCCAACAATGTTTTCATTAGTTTCGCTCACTCTGGAAATCAAGCATTTTACAGCAGGTTGGAGCAGCCTGTATCTCAGCACAGGAATAAGGTAGGGAAGAATTCTAAGGATCATTTTGACTGCCTCCAGAAGTTAGATCAGATGGCAAATTGGATTTGGTGCTAGGTCTTTCCCTTTAGGTTTTACCCCAAGAATGTTTTCATTAGTTTCGCTCACTCTCGAAATCAAGCATTTTACAGCAGGTTGGAGCAGCCTGTATCTCAGCACAGGAATAAGGTAGGGAAGAATTCTAAGGATCATTTTGACTGCCTCCAGAAGTTAGATCAGATGGCAAATTGGATTTGGTGCTAGGTCTTTCCCTTTAGGTTTTACCCCAACAATGTTTTCATTAGTTTCGCTCACTCTGGAAATCAAGCATTTTACAGCAGGTTGGAGCAGCCTGTATCTCAGCACAGGAATAAGGTAGGGAAGAATTCTAAGGATCATTTTGACTGCCTCCAGAAGTTAGATCAGATGGCAAATTGGATTTGGTGCTAGGTCTTTCCCTTTAGGTTTTACCCCAACAATGTTTTCATTAGTTTCGCTCACTCTCGAAATCAAGCATTTTACAGCAGGTTGGAGCAGCCTGTATCTCAGCACAGGAATAAGGTAGGGAAGAATTCTAAGGATCATTTTGACTGCCTCCAGAAGTTAGATCAGATGGCAAATTGGATTTGGTGCTAGGTCTTTCCCTTTAGGTTTTACCCCAACAATGTTTTCATTAGTTTCGCTCACTCTCGAAATCAAGCATTTTACAGCAGGTTGGAGCAGCCTGTATCTCAGCACAGGAATAAGGTAGGGAAGAATTCTAAGGATCATTTTGACTGCCTCCAGAAGTTAGATCAGATGGCAAATTGGATTTGGTGCTAGGTCTTTCCCTTTAGGTTTTACCCCAACAATGTTTTCATTAGTTTCGCTCACTCTCGAAATCAAGCATTTTACAGCAGGTTGGAGCAGCCTGTATCTCAGCACAGGAATAAGGTAGGGAAGAATTCTAAGGATCATTTTGACTGCCTCCAGAAGTTAGATCAGATGGCAAATTGGATTTGGTGCTAGGTCTTTCCCTTTAGGTTTTACCCCAACAATGTTTTCATTAGTTTCGCTCACTCTCGAAATCAAGCATTTTACAGCAGGTTGGAGCAGCCTGTATCTCAGCACAGGAATAAGGTAGGGAAGAATTCTAAGGATCATTTTGACTGCCTCCAGAAGTTAGATCAGATGGCAAATTGGATTTGGTGCTAGGTCTTTCCCTTTAGGTTTTACCCCAACAATGTTTTCATTAGTTTCGCTCACTCTCGAAATCAAGCATTTTACAGCAGGTTGGAGCAGCCTGTATCTCAGCACAGGAATAAGGTAGGGAAGAATTCTAAGGATCATTTTGACTGCCTCCAGAAGTTAGATCAGATGGCAAATTGGATTTGGTGCTAGGTCTTTCCCTTTAGGTTTTACCCCAACAATGTTTTCATTAGTTTCGCTCACTCTCGAAATCAAGCATTTTACAGCAGGTTGGAGCAGCCTGTATCTCAGCACAGGAATAAGGTAGGGAAGAATTCTAAGGATCATTTTGACTGCCTCCAGAAGTTAGATCAGATGGCAAATTGGATTTGGTGCTAGGTCTTTCCCTTTAGGTTTTACCCCAACAATGTTTTCATTAGTTTCGCTCACTCTCGAAATCAAGCATTTTACAGCAGGCTGGAGCAGCCTGTATCTCAGCACAGGAATAAGGTAGGGAAGAATTCTAAGGATCATTTTGACTGCCTCCAGAAGTTAGATCAGATGGCAAATTGGATTTGGTGCTAGGTCTTTCCCTTTAGGTTTTACCCCAACAATGTTTTCATTAGTTTCGCTCACTCTCGAAATCAAGCATTTTACAGCAGGCTGGAGCAGCCTGTATCTCAGCACAGGAATAAGGTAGGGAAGAATTCTAAGGATCATTTTGACTGCCTCCAGAAGTTAGATCAGATGGCAAATTGGATTTGGTGCTAGGTCTTTCCCTTTAGGTTTTACCCCAACAATGTTTTCATTAGTTTTGCTCGCTCTCGAAATCAAGCATTTTACAGCAGGCTGGAGCAGCCTGTATCTCAGCACAGGAATAAGGTAGGGAAGAATTCTAAGGATCATTTTGACTGCCTCCAGAAGTTAGATCAGATGGCAAATTGGATTTGGTGCTAGGTCTTTCCCTTTAGGTTTTACCCCAACAATGTTTTCATTAGTTTCGCTCACTCTCGAAATCAAGCATTTTACAGCAGGTTGGAGCAGCCTGTATCTCAGCACAGGAATAAGGTAGGGAAGAATTCTAAGGATCATTTTGACTGCCTCCAGAAGTTAGATCAGATGGCAAATTGGATTTGGTGCTAGGTCTTTCCCTTTAGGTTTTACCCCAACAATGTTTTCATTAGTTTCGCTCACTCTCGAAATCAAGCATTTTACAGCAGGTTGGAGCAGCCTGTATCTCAGCACAGGAATAAGGTAGGGAAGAATTCTAAGGATCATTTTGACTGCCTCCAGAAGTTAGATCAGATGGCAAATTGGATTTGGTGCTAGGTCTTTCCCTTTAGGTTTTACCCCAACAATGTTTTCATTAGTTTCGCTCACTCTCGAAATCAAGCATTTTACAGCAGGCTGGAGCAGCCTGTATCTCAGCACAGGAATAAGGTAGGGAAGAATTCTAAGGATCATTTTGACTGCCTCCAGAAGTTAGATCAGATGGCAAATTGGATTTGGTGCTAGGTCTTTCCCTTTAGGTTTTACCCCAACAATGTTTTCATTAGTTTCGCTCACTCTCGAAATCAAGCATTTTACAGCAGGTTGGAGCAGCCTGTATCTCAGCACAGGAATAAGGTAGGGAAGAATTCTAAGGATCATTTTGACTGCCTCCAGAAGTTAGATCAGATGGCAAATTGGATTTGGTGCTAGGTCTTTCCCTTTAGGTTTTACCCCAACAATGTTTTCATTAGTTTCGCTCACTCTCGAAATCAAGCATTTTACAGCAGGTTGGAGCAGCCTGTATCTCAGCACAGGAATAAGGTAGGGAAGAATTCTAAGGATCATTTTGACTGCCTCCAGAAGTTAGATCAGATGGCAAATTGGATTTGGTGCTAGGTCTTTCCCTTTAGGTTTTACCCCAACAATGTTTTCATTAGTTTCGCTCACTCTCGAAATCAAGCATTTTACAGCAGGTTGGAGCAGCCTGTATCTCAGCACAGGAATAAGGTAGGGAAGAATTCTAAGGATCATTTTGACTGCCTCCAGAAGTTAGATCAGATGGCAAATTGGATTTGGTGCTAGGTCTTTCCCTTTAGGTTTTACCCCAACAATGTTTTCATTAGTTTCGCTCACTCTCGAAATCAAGCATTTTACAGCAGGTTGGAGCAGCCTGTATCTCAGCACAGGAATAAGGTAGGGAAGAATTCTAAGGATCATTTTGACTGCCTCCAGAAGTTAGATCAGATGGCAAATTGGATTTGGTGCTAGGTCTTTCCCTTTAGGTTTTACCCCAACAATGTTTTCATTAGTTTCGCTCACTCTCGAAATCAAGCATTTTACAGCAGGTTGGAGCAGCCTGTATCTCAGCACAGGAATAAGGTAGGGAAGAATTCTAAGGATCATTTTGACTGCCTCCAGAAGTTAGATCAGATGGCAAATTGGATTTGGTGCTAGGTCTTTCCCTTTAGGTTTTACCCCAACAATGTTTTCATTAGTTTCGCTCACTCTCGAAATCAAGCATTTTACAGCAGGCTGGAGCAGCCTGTATCTCAGCACAGGAATAAGGTAGGGAAGAATTCTAAGGATCATTTTGACTGCCTCCAGAAGTTAGATCAGATGGCAAATTGGATTTGGTGCTAGGTCTTTCCCTTTAGGTTTTACCCCAACAATGTTTTCATTAGTTTCGCTCACTCTCGAAATCAAGCATTTTACAGCAGGCTGGAGCAGCCTGTATCTCAGCACAGGAATAAGGTAGGGAAGAATTCTAAGGATCATTTTGACTGCCTCCAGAAGTTAGATCAGATGGCAAATTGGATTTGGTGCTAGGTCTTTCCCTTTAGGTTTTACCCCAACAATGTTTTCATTAGTTTTGCTCACTCTCGAAATCAAGCATTTTACAGCAGGCTGGAGCAGCCTGTATCTCAGCACAGGAATAAGGTAGGGAAGAATTCTAAGGATCATTTTGACTGCCTCCAGAAGTTAGATCAGATGGCAAATTGGATTTGGTGCTAGGTCTTTCCCTTTAGGTTTTACCCCAACAATGTTTTCATTAGTTTCGCTCACTCTCGAAATCAAGCATTTTACAGCAGGTTGGAGCAGCCTGTATCTCAGCACAGGAATAAGGTAGGGAAGAATTCTAAGGATCATTTTGACTGCCTCCAGAAGTTAGATCAGATGGCAAATTGGATTTGGTGCTAGGTCTTTCCCTTTAGGTTTTACCCCAACAATGTTTTCATTAGTTTCGCTCACTCTCGAAATCAAGCATTTTACAGCAGGTTGGAGCAGCCTGTATCTCAGCACAGGAATAAGGTAGGGAAGAATTCTAAGGATCATTTTGACTGCCTCCAGAAGTTAGATCAGATGGCAAATTGGATTTGGTGCTAGGTCTTTCCCTTTAGGTTTTACCCCAACAATGTTTTCATTAGTTTCGCTCACTCTCGAAATCAAGCATTTTACAGCAGGCTGGAGCAGCCTGTATCTCAGCACAGGAATAAGGTAGGGAAGAATTCTAAGGATCATTTTGACTGCCTCCAGAAGTTAGATCAGATGGCAAATTGGATTTGGTGCTAGGTCTTTCCCTTTAGGTTTTACCCCAACAATGTTTTCATTAGTTTCGCTCACTCTCGAAATCAAGCATTTTACAGCAGGTTGGAGCAGCCTGTATCTCAGCACAGGAATAAGGTAGGGAAGAATTCTAAGGATCATTTTGACTGCCTCCAGAAGTTAGATCAGATGGCAAATTGGATTTGGTGCTAGGTCTTTCCCTTTAGGTTTTACCCCAACAATGTTTTCATTAGTTTCGCTCACTCTCGAAATCAAGCATTTTACAGCAGGTTGGAGCAGCCTGTATCTCAGCACAGGAATAAGGTAGGGAAGAATTCTAAGGATCATTTTGACTGCCTCCAGAAGTTAGATCAGATGGCAAATTGGATTTGGTGCTAGGTCTTTCCCTTTAGGTTTTACCCCAACAATGTTTTCATTAGTTTCGCTCACTCTCGAAATCAAGCATTTTACAGCAGGCTGGAGCAGCCTGTATCTCAGCACAGGAATAAGGTAGGGAAGAATTCTAAGGATCATTTTGACTGCCTCCAGAAGTTAGATCAGATGGCAAATTGGATTTGGTGCTAGGTCTTTCCCTTTAGGTTTTACCCCAACAATGTTTTCATTAGTTTCGCTCACTCTCGAAATCAAGCATTTTACAGCAGGTTGGAGCAGCCTGTATCTCAGCACAGGAATAAGGTAGGGAAGAATTCTAAGGATCATTTTGACTGCCTCCAGAAGTTAGATCAGATGGCAAATTGGATTTGGTGCTAGGTCTTTCCCTTTAGGTTTTACCCCAACAATGTTTTCATTAGTTTCGCTCACTCTCGAAATCAAGCATTTTACAGCAGGTTGGAGCAGCCTGTATCTCAGCACAGGAATAAGGTAGGGAAGAATTCTAAGGATCATTTTGACTGCCTCCAGAAGTTAGATCAGATGGCAAATTGGATTTGGTGCTAGGTCTTTCCCTTTAGGTTTTACCCCAACAATGTTTTCATTAGTTTCGCTCACTCTCGAAATCAAGCATTTTACAGCAGGCTGGAGCAGCCTGTATCTCAGCACAGGAATAAGGTAGGGAAGAATTCTAAGGATCATTTTGACTGCCTCCAGAAGTTAGATCAGATGGCAAATTGGATTTGGTGCTAGGTCTTTCCCTTTAGGTTTT
The DNA here is from genome assembly GCF_026170545.1 of Melanerpes formicivorus. Taxonomy (NCBI): domain Eukaryota; kingdom Metazoa; phylum Chordata; class Aves; order Piciformes; family Picidae; genus Melanerpes; species Melanerpes formicivorus. The sequence goes on from NW_027143123.1 coordinate 37,401, forward strand.
ACCCCAACAATGTTTTCATTAGTTTCGCTCACTCTCGAAATCAAGCATTTTACAGCAGGTTGGAGCAGCCTGTATCTCAGCACAGGAATAAGGTAGGGAAGAATTCTAAGGATCATTTTGACTGCCTCCAGAAGTTAGATCAGATGGCAAATTGGATTTGGTGCTAGGTCTTTCCCTTTAGGTTTTACCCCAACAATGTTTTCATTAGTTTCGCTCACTCTCGAAATCAAGCATTTTACAGCAGGTTGGAGCAGCCTGTATCTCAGCACAGGAATAAGGTAGGGAAGAATTCTAAGGATCATTTTGACTGCCTCCAGAAGTTAGATCAGATGGCAAATTGGATTTGGTGCTAGGTCTTTCCCTTTAGGTTTTACCCCAACAATGTTTTCATTAGTTTCGCTCACTCTCGAAATCAAGCATTTTACAGCAGGCTGGAGCAGCCTGTATCTCAGCACAGGAATAAGGTAGGGAAGAATTCTAAGGATCATTTTGACTGCCTCCAGAAGTTAGATCAGATGGCAAATTGGATTTGGTGCTAGGTCTTTCCCTTTAGGTTTTACCCCAACAATGTTTTCATTAGTTTCGCTCACTCTCGAAATCAAGCATTTTACAGCAGGTTGGAGCAGCCTGTATCTCAGCACAGGAATAAGGTAGGGAAGAATTCTAAGGATCATTTTGACTGCCTCCAGAAGTTAGATCAGATGGCAAATTGGATTTGGTGCTAGGTCTTTCCCTTTAGGTTTTACCCCAACAATGTTTTCATTAGTTTCGCTCACTCTCGAAATCAAGCATTTTACAGCAGGTTGGAGCAGCCTGTATCTCAGCACAGGAATAAGGTAGGGAAGAATTCTAAGGATCATTTTGACTGCCTCCAGAAGTTAGATCAGATGGCAAATTGGATTTGGTGCTAGGTCTTTCCCTTTAGGTTTTACCCCAACAATGTTTTCATTAGTTTCGCTCACTCTCGAAATCAAGCATTTTACAGCAGGCTGGAGCAGCCTGTATCTCAGCACAGGAATAAGGTAGGGAAGAATTCTAAGGATCATTTTGACTGCCTCCAGAAGTTAGATCAGATGGCAAATTGGATTTGGTGCTAGGTCTTTCCCTTTAGGTTTTACCCCAACAATGTTTTCATTAGTTTCGCTCACTCTCGAAATCAAGCATTTTACAGCAGGCTGGAGCAGCCTGTATCTCAGCACAGGAATAAGGTAGGGAAGAATTCTAAGGCTCATTTTGACTGCCTCCAGAAGTTAGATCAGATGGCAAATTGGATTTGGTGCTAGGTCTTTCCCTTTAGGTTTTACCCCAACAATGTTTTCATTAGTTTCGCTCACTCTCGAAATCAAGCATTTTACAGCAGGTTGGAGCAGCCTGTATCTCAGCACAGGAATAAGGTAGGGAAGAATTCTAAGGATCATTTTGACTGCCTCCAGAAGTTAGATCAGATGGCAAATTGGATTTGGTGCTAGGTCTTTCCCTTTAGGTTTTACCCCAACAATGTTTTCATTAGTTTCGCTCACTCTCGAAATCAAGCATTTTACAGCAGGTTGGAGCAGCCTGTATCTCAGCACAGGAATAAGGTAGGGAAGAATTCTAAGGATCATTTTGACTGCCTCCAGAAGTTAGATCAGATGGCAAATTGGATTTGGTGCTAGGTCTTTCCCTTTAGGTTTTACCCCAACAATGTTTTCATTAGTTTCGCTCACTCTCGAAATCAAGCATTTTACAGCAGGCTGGAGCAGCCTGTATCTCAGCACAGGAATAAGGTAGGGAAGAATTCTAAGGATCATTTTGACTGCCTCCAGAAGTTAGATCAGATGGCAAATTGGATTTGGTGCTAGGTCTTTCCCTTTAGGTTTTACCCCAACAATGTTTTCATTAGTTTCGCTCACTCTCGAAATCAAGCATTTTACAGCAGGTTGGAGCAGCCTGTATCTCAGCACAGGAATAAGGTAGGGAAGAATTCTAAGGATCATTTTGACTGCCTCCAGAAGTTAGATCAGATGGCAAATTGGATTTGGTGCTAGGTCTTTCCCTTTAGGTTTTACCCCAACAATGTTTTCATTAGTTTCGCTCACTCTGGAAATCAAGCATTTTACAGCAGGTTGGAGCAGCCTGTATCTCAGCACAGGAATAAGGTAGGGAAGAATTCTAAGGATCATTTTGACTGCCTCCAGAAGTTAGATCAGATGGCAAATTGGATTTGGTGCTAGGTCTTTCCCTTTAGGTTTTACCCCAACAATGTTTTCATTAGTTTTGCTCACTCTCGAAATCAAGCATTTTACAGCAGGTTGGAGCAGCCTGTATCTCAGCACAGGAATAAGGTAGGGAAGAATTCTAAGGATCATTTTGACTGCCTCCAGAAGTTAGATCAGATGGCAAATTGGATTTGGTGCTAGGTCTTTCCCTTTAGGTTTTACCCCAACAATGTTTTCATTAGTTTCGCTCACTCTCGAAATCAAGCATTTTACAGCAGGTTGGAGCAGCCTGTATCTCAGCACAGGAATAAGGTAGGGAAGAATTCTAAGGATCATTTTGACTGCCTCCAGAAGTTAGATCAGATGGCAAATTGGATTTGGTGCTAGGTCTTTCCCTTTAGGTTTTACCCCAACAATGTTTTCATTAGTTTCGCTCACTCTCGAAATCAAGCATTTTACAGCAGGCTGGAGCAGCCTGTATCTCAGCACAGGAATAAGGTAGGGAAGAATTCTAAGGATCATTTTGACTGCCTCCAGAAGTTAGATCAGATGGCAAATTGGATTTGGTGCTAGGTCTTTCCCTTTAGGTTTTACCCCAACAATGTTTTCATTAGTTTCGCTCACTCTCGAAATCAAGCATTTTACAGCAGGTTGGAGCAGCCTGTATCTCAGCACAGGAATAAGGTAGGGAAGAATTCTAAGGATCATTTTGACTGCCTCCAGAAGTTAGATCAGATGGCAAATTGGATTTGGTGCTAGGTCTTTCCCTTTAGGTTTTACCCCAACAATGTTTTCATTAGTTTCGCTCACTCTGGAAATCAAGCATTTTACAGCAGGTTGGAGCAGCCTGTATCTCAGCACAGGAATAAGGTAGGGAAGAATTCTAAGGATCATTTTGACTGCCTCCAGAAGTTAGATCAGATGGCAAATTGGATTTGGTGCTAGGTCTTTCCCTTTAGGTTTTACCCCAACAATGTTTTCATTAGTTTTGCTCACTCTCGAAATCAAGCATTTTACAGCAGGTTGGAGCAGCCTGTATCTCAGCACAGGAATAAGGTAGGGAAGAATTCTAAGGATCATTTTGACTGCCTCCAGAAGTTAGATCAGATGGCAAATTGGATTTGGTGCTAGGTCTTTCCCTTTAGGTTTTACCCCAACAATGTTTTCATTAGTTTCGCTCACTCTCGAAATCAAGCATTTTACAGCAGGTTGGAGCAGCCTGTATCTCAGCACAGGAATAAGGTAGGGAAGAATTCTAAGGATCATTTTGACTGCCTCCAGAAGTTAGATCAGATGGCAAATTGGATTTGGTGCTAGGTCTTTCCCTTTAGGTTTTACCCCAACAATGTTTTCATTAGTTTCGCTCACTCTCGAAATCAAGCATTTTACAGCAGGTTGGAGCAGCCTGTATCTCAGCACAGGAATAAGGTAGGGAAGAATTCTAAGGATCATTTTGACTGCCTCCAGAAGTTAGATCAGATGGCAAATTGGATTTGGTGCTAGGTCTTTCCCTTTAGGTTTTACCCCAACAATGTTTTCATTAGTTTCGCTCACTCTCGAAATCAAGCATTTTACAGCAGGTTGGAGCAGCCTGTATCTCAGCACAGGAATAAGGTAGGGAAGAATTCTAAGGATCATTTTGACTGCCTCCAGAAGTTAGATCAGATGGCAAATTGGATTTGGTGCTAGGTCTTTCCCTTTAGGTTTTACCCCAACAATGTTTTCATTAGTTTTGCTCACTCTCGAAATCAAGCATTTTACAGCAGGTTGGAGCAGCCTGTATCTCAGCACAGGAATAAGGTAGGGAAGAATTCTAAGGATCATTTTGACTGCCTCCAGAAGTTAGATCAGATGGCAAATTGGATTTGGTGCTAGGTCTTTCCCTTTAGGTTTTACCCCAACAATGTTTTCATTAGTTTCGCTCACTCTCGAAATCAAGCATTTTACAGCAGGTTGGAGCAGCCTGTATCTCAGCACAGGAATAAGGTAGGGAAGAATTCTAAGGATCATTTTGACTGCCTCCAGAAGTTAGATCAGATGGCAAATTGGATTTGGTGCTAGGTCTTTCCCTTTAGGTTTTACCCCAACAATGTTTTCATTAGTTTCGCTCACTCTCGAAATCAAGCATTTTACAGCAGGCTGGAGCAGCCTGTATCTCAGCACAGGAATAAGGTAGGGAAGAATTCTAAGGATCATTTTGACTGCCTCCAGAAGTTAGATCAGATGGCAAATTGGATTTGGTGCTAGGTCTTTCCCTTTAGGTTTTACCCCAACAATGTTTTCATTAGTTTCGCTCACTCTCGAAATCAAGCATTTTACAGCAGGTTGGAGCAGCCTGTATCTCAGCACAGGAATAAGGTAGGGAAGAATTCTAAGGATCATTTTGACTGCCTCCAGAAGTTAGATCAGATGGCAAATTGGATTTGGTGCTAGGTCTTTCCCTTTAGGTTTTACCCCAACAATGTTTTCATTAGTTTCGCTCACTCTCGAAATCAAGCATTTTACAGCAGGTTGGAGCAGCCTGTATCTCAGCACAGGAATAAGGTAGGGAAGAATTCTAAGGATCATTTTGACTGCCTCCAGAAGTTAGATCAGATGGCAAATTGGATTTGGTGCTAGGTCTTTCCCTTTAGGTTTTACCCCAACAATGTTTTCATTAGTTTCGCTCACTCTCGAAATCAAGCATTTTACAGCAGGTTGGAGCAGCCTGTATCTCAGCACAGGAATAAGGTAGGGAAGAATTCTAAGGATCATTTTGACTGCCTCCAGAAGTTAGATCAGATGGCAAATTGGATTTGGTGCTAGGTCTTTCCCTTTAGGTTTTACCCCAACAATGTTTTCATTAGTTTCGCTCACTCTCGAAATCAAGCATTTTACAGCAGGTTGGAGCAGCCTGTATCTCAGCACAGGAATAAGGTAGGGAAGAATTCTAAGGATCATTTTGACTGCCTCCAGAAGTTAGATCAGATGGCAAATTGGATTTGGTGCTAGGTCTTTCCCTTTAGGTTTTACCCCAACAATGTTTTCATTAGTTTCGCTCACTCTCGAAATCAAGCATTTTACAGCAGGTTGGAGCAGCCTGTATCTCAGCACAGGAATAAGGTAGGGAAGAATTCTAAGGATCATTTTGACTGCCTCCAGAAGTTAGATCAGATGGCAAATTGGATTTGGTGCTAGGTCTTTCCCTTTAGCTTTTACCCCAACAATGTTTTCATTAGTTTCGCTCACTCTCGAAATCAAGCATTTTACAGCAGGTTGGAGCAGCCTGTATCTCAGCACAGGAATAAGGTAGGGAAGAATTCTAAGGATCATTTTGACTGCCTCCAGAAGTTAGATCAGATGGCAAATTGGATTTGGTGCTAGGTCTTTCCCTTTAGGTTTTACCCCAACAATGTTTTCATTAGTTTCGCTCACTCTCGAAATCAAGCATTTTACAGCAGGTTGGAGCAGCCTGTATCTCAGCACAGGAATAAGGTAGGGAAGAATTCTAAGGATCATTTTGACTGCCTCCAGAAGTTAGATCAGATGGCAAATTGGATTTGGTGCTAGGTCTTTCCCTTTAGGTTTTACCCCAACAATGTTTTCATTAGTTTCGCTCACTCTCGAAATCAAGCATTTTACAGCAGGTTGGAGCAGCCTGTATCTCAGCACAGGAATAAGGTAGGGAAGAATTCTAAGGATCATTTTGACTGCCTCCAGAAGTTAGATCAGATGGCAAATTGGATTTGGTGCTAGGTCTTTCCCTTTAGCTTTTACCCCAACAATGTTTTCATTAGTTTCGCTCACTCTCGAAATCAAGCATTTTACAGCAGGTTGGAGCAGCCTGTATCTCAGCACAGGAATAAGGTAGGGAAGAATTCTAAGGATCATTTTGACTGCCTCCAGAAGTTAGATCAGATGGCAAATTGGATTTGGTGCTAGGTCTTTCCCTTTAGGTTTTACCCCAACAATGTTTTCATTAGTTTCGCTCACTCTCGAAATCAAGCATTTTACAGCAGGTTGGAGCAGCCTGTATCTCAGCACAGGAATAAGGTAGGGAAGAATTCTAAGGATCATTTTGACTGCCTCCAGAAGTTAGATCAGATGGCAAATTGGATTTGGTGCTAGGTCTTTCCCTTTAGGTTTTACCCCAACAATGTTTTCATTAGTTTTGCTCACTCTCGAAATCAAGCATTTTACAGCAGGTTGGAGCAGCCTGTATCTCAGCACAGGAATAAGGTAGGGAAGAATTCTAAGGATCATTTTGACTGCCTCCAGAAGTTAGATCAGATGGCAAATTGGATTTGGTGCTAGGTCTTTCCCTTTAGGTTTTACCCCAACAATGTTTTCATTAGTTTTGCTCACTCTCGAAATCAAGCATTTTACAGCAGGTTGGAGCAGCCTGTATCTCAGCACAGGAATAAGGTAGGGAAGAATTCTAAGGATCATTTTGACTGCCTCCAGAAGTTAGATCAGATGGCAAATTGGATTTGGTGCTAGGTCTTTCCCTTTAGGTTTTACCCCAACAATGTTTTCATTAGTTTCGCTCACTCTCGAAATCAAGCATTTTACAGCAGGTTGGAGCAGCCTGTATCTCAGCACAGGAATAAGGTAGGGAAGAATTCTAAGGATCATTTTGACTGCCTCCAGAAGTTAGATCAGATGGCAAATTGGATTTGGTGCTAGGTCTTTCCCTTTAGGTTTTACCCCAACAATGTTTTCATTAGTTTCGCTCACTCTCGAAATCAAGCATTTTACAGCAGGTTGGAGCAGCCTGTATCTCAGCACAGGAATAAGGTAGGGAAGAATTCTAAGGATCATTTTGACTGCCTCCAGAAGTTAGATCAGATGGCAAATTGGATTTGGTGCTAGGTCTTTCCCTTTAGGTTTTACCCCAACAATGTTTTCATTAATTTCGCTCACTCTCGAAATCAAGCATTTTACAGCAGGTTGGAGCAGCCTGTATCTCAGCACAGGAATAAGGTAGGGAAGAATTCTAAGGATCATTTTGACTGCCTCCAGAAGTTAGATCAGATGGCAAATTGGATTTGGTGCTAGGTCTTTCCCTTTAGGTTTTACCCCAACAATGTTTTCATTAGTTTCGCTCACTCTCGAAATCAAGCATTTTACAGCAGGTTGGAGCAGCCTGTATCTCAGCACAGGAATAAGGTAGGGAAGAATTCTAAGGATCATTTTGACTGCCTCCAGAAGTTAGATCAGATGGCAAATTGGATTTGGTGCTAGGTCTTTCCCTTTAGGTTTTACCCCAACAATGTTTTCATTAGTTTTGCTCACTCTCGAAATCAAGCATTTTACAGCAGGTTGGAGCAGCCTGTATCTCAGCACAGGAATAAGGTAGGGAAGAATTCTAAGGATCATTTTGACTGCCTCCAGAAGTTAGATCAGATGGCAAATTGGATTTGGTGCTAGGTCTTTCCCTTTAGGTTTTACCCCAACAATGTTTTCATTAGTTTCGCTCACTCTCGAAATCAAGCATTTTACAGCAGGTTGGAGCAGCCTGTATCTCAGCACAGGAATAAGGTAGGGAAGAATTCTAAGGATCATTTTGACTGCCTCCAGAAGTTAGATCAGATGGCAAATTGGATTTGGTGCTAGGTCTTTCCCTTTAGGTTTTACCCCAACAATGTTTTCATTAGTTTCGCTCACTCTCGAAATCAAGCATTTTACAGCAGGTTGGAGCAGCCTGTATCTCAGCACAGGAATAAGGTAGGGAAGAATTCTAAGGATCATTTTGACTGCCTCCAGAAGTTAGATCAGATGGCAAATTGGATTTGGTGCTAGGTCTTTCCCTTTAGGTTTTACCCCAACAATGTTTTCATTAGTTTCGCTCACTCTCGAAATCAAACATTTTACAGCAGGCTGGAGCAGCCTGTATCTCAGCACAGGAATAAGGTAGGGAAGAATTCTAAGGATCATTTTGACTGCCTCCAGAAGTTAGATCAGATGGCAAATTGGATTTGGTGCTAGGTCTTTCCCTTTAGGTTTTACCCCAACAATGTTTTCATTAGTTTCGCTCACTCTCGAAATCAAGCATTTTACAGCAGGCTGGAGCAGCCTGTATCTCAGCACAGGAATAAGGTAGGGAAGAATTCTAAGGATCATTTTGACTGCCTCCAGAAGTTAGATCAGATGGCAAATTGGATTTGGTGCTAGGTCTTTCCCTTTAGGTTTTACCCCAACAATGTTTTCATTAGTTTTGCTCACTCTCGAAATCAAGCATTTTACAGCAGGTTGGAGCAGCCTGTATCTCAGCACAGGAATAAGGTAGGGAAGAATTCTAAGGATCATTTTGACTGCCTCCAGAAGTTAGATCAGATGGCAAATTGGATTTGGTGCTAGGTCTTTCCCTTTAGGTTTTACCCCAACAATGTTTTCATTAGTTTCGCTCACTCTCGAAATCAAGCATTTTACAGCAGGCTGGAGCAGCCTGTATCTCAGCACAGGAATAAGGTAGGGAAGAATTCTAAGGATCATTTTGACTGCCTCTAGAAGTTAGATCAGATGGCAAATTGGATTTGGTGCTAGGTCTTTCCCTTTAGGTTTTACCCCAACAATGTTTTCATTAGTTTCGCTCACTCGAAATCAAGCATTTTACAGCAGGTTGGAGCAGCCTGTATCTCAGCACAGGAATAAGGTAGGGAAGAATTCTAAGGATCATTTTGACTGCCTCCAGAAGTTAGATCAGATGGCAAATTGGATTTGGTGCTAGGTCTTTCCCTTTAGGTTTTACCCCAACAATGTTTTCATTAGTTTCGCTCACTCTCGAAATCAAGCATTTTACAGCAGGTTGGAGCAGCCTGTATCTCAGCACAGGAATAAGGTAGGGAAGAATTCTAAGGCTCATTTTGACTGCCTCCAGAAGTTAGATCAGATGGCAAATTGGATTTGGTGCTAGGTCTTTCCCTTTAGGTTTTACCCCAACAATGTTTTCATTAGTTTCGCTCACTCTCGAAATCAAGCATTTTACAGCAGGCTGGAGCAGCCTGTATCTCAGCACAGGAATAAGGTAGGGAAGAATTCTAAGGATCATTTTGACTGCCTCCAGAAGTTAGATCAGATGGCAAATTGGATTTGGTGCTAGGTCTTTCCCTTTAGGTTTTACCCCAACAATGTTTTCATTAGTTTCGCTCACTCTCGAAATCAAGCATTTTACAGCAGGCTGGAGCAGCCTGTATCTCAGCACAGGAATAAGGTAGGGAAGAATTCTAAGGATCATTTTGACTGCCTCCAGAAGTTAGATCAGATGGCAAATTGGATTTGGTGCTAGGTCTTTCCCTTTAGGTTTTACCCCAACAATGTTTTCATTAGTTTCGCTCACTCTCGAAATCAAGCATTTTACAGCAGGTTGGAGCAGCCTGTATCTCAGCACAGGAATAAGGTAGGGAAGAATTCTAAGGATCATTTTGACTGCCTCCAGAAGTTAGATCAGATGGCAAATTGGATTTGGTGCTAGGTCTTTCCCTTTAGGTTTTACCCCAACAATGTTTTCATTAGTTTCGCTCACTCTCGAAATCAAGCATTTTACAGCAGGTTGGAGCAGCCTGTATCTCAGCACAGGAATAAGGTAGGGAAGAATTCTAAGGATCATTTTGACTGCCTCCAGAAGTTAGATCAGATGGCAAATTGGATTTGGTGCTAGGTCTTTCCCTTTAGGTTTTACCCCAACAATGTTTTCATTAGTTTCGCTCACTCTCGAAATCAAGCATTTTACAGCAGGCTGGAGCAGCCTGTATCTCAGCACAGGAATAAGGTAGGGAAGAATTCTAAGGATCATTTTGACTGCCTCCAGAAGTTAGATCAGATGGCAAATTGGATTTGGTGCTAGGTCTTTCCCTTTAGGTTTTACCCCAACAATGTTTTCATTAGTTTTGCTCACTCTCGAAATCAAGCATTTTACAGCAGGTTGGAGCAGCCTGTATCTCAGCACAGGAATAAGGTAGGGAAGAATTCTAAGGATCATTTTGACTGCCTCCAGAAGTTAGATCAGATGGCAAATTGGATTTGGTGCTAGGTCTTTCCCTTTAGGTTTTACCCCAACAATGTTTTCATTAGTTTCGCTCACTCTCGAAATCAAGCATTTTACAGCAGGTTGGAGCAGCCTGTATCTCAGCACAGGAATAAGGTAGGGAAGAATTCTAAGGATCATTTTGACTGCCTCCAGAAGTTAGATCAGATGGCAAATTGGATTTGGTGCTAGGTCTTTCCCTTTAGGTTTTACCCCAACAATGTTTTCATTAGTTTCGCTCACTCTCGAAATCAAGCATTTTACAGCAGGTTGGAGCAGCCTGTATCTCAGCACAGGAATAAGGTAGGGAAGAATTCTAAGGATCATTTTGACTGCCTCCAGAAGTTAGATCAGATGGCAAATTGGATTTGGTGCTAGGTCTTTCCCTTTAGGTTTTACCCCAACAATGTTTTCATTAGTTTCGCTCACTCTCGAAATCAAGCATTTTACAGCAGGTTGGAGCAGCCTGTATCTCAGCACAGGAATAAGGTAGGGAAGAATTCTAAGGATCATTTTGACTGCCTCCAGAAGTTAGATCAGATGGCAAATTGGATTTGGTGCTAGGTCTTTCCCTTTAGGTTTTACCCCAACAATGTTTTCATTAGTTTTGCTCACTCTCGAAATCAAGCATTTTACAGCAGGTTGGAGCAGCCTGTATCTCAGCACAGGAATAAGGTAGGGAAGAATTCTAAGGATCATTTTGACTGCCTCCAGAAGTTAGATCAGATGGCAAATTGGATTTGGTGCTAGGTCTTTCCCTTTAGGTTTTACCCCAACAATGTTTTCATTAGTTTCGCTCACTCTCGAAATCAAGCATTTTACAGCAGGTTGGAGCAGCCTGTATCTCAGCACAGGAATAAGGTAGGGAAGAATTCTAAGGATCATTTTGACTGCCTCCAGAAGTTAGATCAGATGGCAAATTGGATTTGGTGCTAGGTCTTTCCCTTTAGGTTTTACCCCAACAATGTTTTCATTAGTTTCGCTCACTCTCGAAATCAAGCATTTTACAGCAGGTTGGAGCAGCCTGTATCTCAGCACAGGAATAAGGTAGGGAAGAATTCTAAGGATCATTTTGACTGCCTCCAGAAGTTAGATCAGATGGCAAATTGGATTTGGTGCTAGGTCTTTCCCTTTAGGTTTTACCCCAACAATGTTTTCATTAGTTTCGCTCACTCTCGAAATCAAGCATTTTACAGCAGGTTGGAGCAGCCTGTATCTCAGCACAGGAATAAGGTAGGGAAGAATTCTAAGGATCATTTTGACTGCCTCCAGAAGTTAGATCAGATGGCAAATTGGATTTGGTGCTAGGTCTTTCCCTTTAGGTTTTACCCCAACAATGTTTTCATTAGTTTCGCTCACTCTCGAAATCAAGCATTTTACAGCAGGTTGGAGCAGCCTGTATCTCAGCACAGGAATAAGGTAGGGAAGAATTCTAAGGATCATTTTGACTGCCTCCAGAAGTTAGATCAGATGGCAAATTGGATTTGGTGCTAGGTCTTTCCCTTTAGGTTTTACCCCAACAATGTTTTCATTAGTTTTGCTCACTCTCGAAATCAAGCATTTTACAGCAGGTTGGAGCAGCCTGTATCTCAGCACAGGAATAAGGTAGGGAAGAATTCTAAGGATCATTTTGACTGCCTCCAGAAGTTAGATCAGATGGCAAATTGGATTTGGTGCTAGGTCTTTCCCTTTAGGTTTTACCCCAACAATGTTTTCATTAGTTTTGCTCACTCTCGAAATCAAGCATTTTACAGCAGGTTGGAGCAGCCTGTATCTCAGCACAGGAATAAGGTAGGGAAGAATTCTAAGGATCATTTTGACTGCCTCCAGAAGTTAGATCAGATGGCAAATTGGATTTGGTGCTAGGTCTTTCCCTTTAGGTTTTACCCCAACAATGTTTTCATTAGTTTCGCTCACTCTCGAAATCAAGCATTTTACAGCAGGTTGGAGCAGCCTGTATCTCAGCACAGGAATAAGGTAGGGAAGAATTCTAAGGATCATTTTGACTGCCTCCAGAAGTTAGATCAGATGGCAAATTGGATTTGGTGCTAGGTCTTTCCCTTTAGGTTTTACCCCAACAATGTTTTCATTAGTTTCGCTCACTCTCGAAATCAAGCATTTTACAGCAGGTTGGAGCAGCCTGTATCTCAGCACAGGAATAAGGTAGGGAAGAATTCTAAGGATCATTTTGACTGCCTCCAGAAGTTAGATCAGATGGCAAATTGGATTTGGTGCTAGGTCTTTCCCTTTAGCTTTTACCCCAACAATGTTTTCATTAGTTTCGCTCACTCTCGAAATCAAGCATTTTACAGCAGGTTGGAGCAGCCTGTATCTCAGCACAGGAATAAGGTAGGGAAGAATTCTAAGGATCATTTTGACTGCCTCCAGAAGTTAGATCAGATGGCAAATTGGATTTGGTGCTAGGTCTTTCCCTTTAGGTTTTACCCCAACAATGTTTTCATTAGTTTCGCTCACTCTCGAAATCAAGCATTTTACAGCAGGCTGGAGCAGCCTGTATCTCAGCACAGGAATAAGGTAGGGAAGAATTCTAAGGATCATTTTGACTGCCTCCAGAAGTTAGATCAGATGGCAAATTGGATTTGGTGCTAGGTCTTTCCCTTTAGGTTTTACCCCAACAATGTTTTCATTAGTTTCGCTCACTCTCGAAATCAAGCATTTTACAGCAGGTTGGAGCAGCCTGTATCTCAGCACAGGAATAAGGTAGGGAAGAATTCTAAGGATCATTTTGACTGCCTCCAGAAGTTAGATCAGATGGCAAATTGGATTTGGTGCTAGGTCTTTCCCTTTAGGTTTTACCCCAACAATGTTTTCATTAGTTTCGCTCACTCTCGAAATCAAGCATTTTACAGAAGGCTGGAGCAGCCTGTATCTCAGCACAGGAATAAGGTAGGGAAGAATTCTAAGGATCATTTTGACTGCCTCCAGAAGTTAGATCAGATGGCAAATTGGATTTGGTGCTAGGTCTTTCCCTTTAGGTTTTACCCCAACAATGTTTTCATTAGTTTCGCTCACTCTCGAAATCAAGCATTTTACAGCAGGCTGGAGCAGCCTGTATCTCAGCACAGGAATAAGGTAGGGAAGAATTCTAAGGATCATTTTGACTGCCTCCAGAAGTTAGATCAGATGGCAAATTGGATTTGGTGCTAGGTCTTTCCCTTTAGGTTTTACCCCAACAATGTTTTCATTAGTTTCGGTCACTCTCGAAATCAAGCATTTTACAGCAGGTTGGAGCAGCCTGTATCTCAGCACAGGAATAAGGTAGGGAAGAATTCTAAGGATCATTTTGACTGCCTCCAGAAGTTAGATCAGATGGCAAATTGGATTTGGTGCTAGGTCTTTCCCTTTAGGTTTTACCCCAACAATGTTTTCATTAGTTTCACTCACTCTCGAAATCAAGCATTTTAGAGCAGGCTGGAGCAGCCTGTATCTCAGCACAGGAATAAGGTAGGGAAGAATTCTAAGGATCATTTTGACTGCCTCCAGAAGTTAGATCAGATGGCAAATTGGATTTGGTGCTAGGTCTTTCCCTTTAGGTTTTACCCCAACAATGTTTTCATTAGTTTCGCTCACTCTCGAAATCAAGCATTTTACAGCAGGCTGGAGCAGCCTGTATCTCAGCACAGGAATAAGGTAGGGAAGAATTCTAAGGATCATTTTGACTGCCTCCAGAAGTTAGATCAGATGGCAAATTGGATTTGGTGCTAGGTCTTTCCCTTTAGGTTTTACCCCAACAATGTTTTCATTAGTTTCGCTCACTCTCGAAATCAAGCATTTTACAGCAGGTTGGAGCAGCCTGTATCTCAGCACAGGAATAAGGTAGGGAAGAATTCTAAGGATCATTTTGACTGCCTCCAGAAGTTAGATCAGATGGCAAATTGGATTTGGTGCTAGGTCTTTCCCTTTAGGTTTTACCCCAACAATGTTTTCATTAGTTTCGCTCACTCTCGAAATCAAGCATTTTACAGCAGGTTGGAGCAGCCTGTATCTCAGCACAGGAATAAGGTAGGGAAGAATTCTAAGGATCATTTTGACTGCCTCCAGAAGTTAGATCAGATGGCAAATTGGATTTGGTGCTAGGTCTTTCCCTTTAGGTTTTACCCCAACAATGTTTTCATTAGTTTCGCTCACTCTCGAAATCAAGCATTTTACAGCAGGTTGGAGCAGCCTGTATCTCAGCACAGGAATAAGGTAGGGAAGAATTCTAAGGATCATTTTGACTGCCTCCAGAAGTTAGATCAGATGGCAAATTGGATTTGGTGCTAGGTCTTTCCCTTTAGGTTTTACCCCAACAATGTTTTCATTAGTTTCGCTCACTCTCGAAATCAAGCATTTTACAGCAGGTTGGAGCAGCCTGTATCTCAGCACAGGAATAAGGTAGGGAAGAATTCTAAGGATCATTTTGACTGCCTCCAGAAGTTAGATCAGATGGCAAATTGGATTTGGTGCTAGGTCTTTCCCTTTAGGTTTTACCCCAACAATGTTTTCATTAGTTTCGCTCACTCTCGAAATCAAGCATTTTACAGCAGGTTGGAGCAGCCTGTATCTCAGCACAGGAATAAGGTAGGGAAGAATTCTAAGGATCATTTTGACTGCCTCCAGAAGTTAGATCAGATGGCAAATTGGATTTGGTGCTAGGTCTTTCCCTTTAGGTTTTACCCCAACAATGTTTTCATTAGTTTCGCTCACTCTCGAAATCAAGCATTTTACAGCAGGTTGGAGCAGCCTGTATCTCAGCACAGGAATAAGGTAGGGAAGAATTCTAAGGATCATTTTGACTGCCTCCAGAAGTTAGATCAGATGGCAAATTGGATTTGGTGCTAGGTCTTTCCCTTTAGGTTTTACCCCAACAATGTTTTCATTAGTTTTGCTCACTCTCGAAATCAAGCATTTTACAGCAGGTTGGAGCAGCCTGTATCTCAGCACAGGAATAAGGTAGGGAAGAATTCTAAGGATCATTTTGACTGCCTCCAGAAGTTAGATCAGATGGCAAATTGGATTTGGTGCTAGGTCTTTCCCTTTAGGTTTTACCCCAACAATGTTTTCATTAGTTTCGCTCACTCTCGAAATCAAGCATTTTACAGCAGGTTGGAGCAGCCTGTATCTCAGCACAGGAATAAGGTAGGGAAGAATTCTAAGGATCATTTTGACTGCCTCCAGAAGTTAGATCAGATGGCAAATTGGATTTGGTGCTAGGTCTTTCCCTTTAGGTTTTACCCCAACAATGTTTTCATTAGTTTCGCTCACTCTCGAAATCAAGCATTTTACAGCAGGTTGGAGCAGCCTGTATCTCAGCACAGGAATAAGGTAGGGAAGAATTCTAAGGATCATTTTGACTGCCTCCAGAAGTTAGATCAGATGGCAAATTGGATTTGGTGCTAGGTCTTTCCCTTTAGGTTTTACCCCAACAATGTTTTCATTAGTTTCGCTCACTCTCGAAATCAAGCATTTTACAGCAGGTTGGAGCAGCCTGTATCTCAGCACAGGAATAAGGTAGGGAAGAATTCTAAGGATCATTTTGACTGCCTCCAGAAGTTAGATCAGATGGCAAATTGGATTTGGTGCTAGGTCTTTCCCTTTAGGTTTTACCCCAACAATGTTTTCATTAGTTTCGCTCACTCTCGAAATCAAGCATTTTACAGCAGGTTGGAGCAGCCTGTATCTCAGCACAGGAATAAGGTAGGGAAGAATTCTAAGGATCATTTTGACTGCCTCCAGAAGTTAGATCAGATGGCAAATTGGATTTGGTGCTAGGTCTTTCCCTTTAGGTTTTACCCCAACAATGTTTTCATTAGTTTCGCTCACTCTCGAAATCAAGCATTTTACAGCAGGTTGGAGCAGCCTGTATCTCAGCACAGGAATAAGGTAGGGAAGAATTCTAAGGATCATTTTGACTGCCTCCAGAAGTTAGATCAGATGGCAAATTGGATTTGGTGCTAGGTCTTTCCCTTTAGGTTTTACCCCAACAATGTTTTCATTAGTTTCGCTCACTCTCGAAATCAAGCATTTTACAGCAGGTTGGAGCAGCCTGTATCTCAGCACAGGAATAAGGTAGGGAAGAATTCTAAGGATCATTTTGACTGCCTCCAGAAGTTAGATCAGATGGCAAATTGGATTTGGTGCTAGGTCTTTCCCTTTAGGTTTTACCCCAACAATGTTTTCATTAGTTTCGCTCACTCTCGAAATCAAGCATTTTACAGCAGGTTGGAGCAGCCTGTATCTCAGCACAGGAATAAGGTAGGGAAGAATTCTAAGGATCATTTTGACTGCCTCCAGAAGTTAGATCAGATGGCAAATTGGATTTGGTGCTAGGTCTTTCCCTTTAGGTTTTACCCCAACAATGTTTTCATTAGTTTCGCTCACTCTCGAAATCAAGCATTTTACAGCAGGTTGGAGCAGCCTGTATCTCAGCACAGGAATAAGGTAGGGAAGAATTCTAAGGATCATTTTGACTGCCTCCAGAAGTTAGATCAGATGGCAAATTGGATTTGGTGCTAGGTCTTTCCCTTTAGGTTTTACCCCAACAATGTTTTCATTAGTTTTGCTCACTCTCGAAATCAAGCATTTTACAGCAGGTTGGAGCAGCCTGTATCTCAGCACAGGAATAAGGTAGGGAAGAATTCTAAGGATCATTTTGACTGCCTCCAGAAGTTAGATCAGATGGCAAATTGGATTTGGTGCTAGGTCTTTCCCTTTAGGTTTTACCCCAACAATGTTTTCATTAGTTTCGCTCACTCTCGAAATCAAGCATTTTACAGCAGGTTGGAGCAGCCTGTATCTCAGCACAGGAATAAGGTAGGGAAGAATTCTAAGGATCATTTTGACTGCCTCCAGAAGTTAGATCAGATGGCAAATTGGATTTGGTGCTAGGTCTTTCCCTTTAGGTTTTACCCCAACAATGTTTTCATTAGTTTCGCTCACTCTCGAAATCAAGCATTTTACAGCAGGTTGGAGCAGCCTGTATCTCAGCACAGGAATAAGGTAGGGAAGAATTCTAAGGATCATTTTGACTGCCTCCAGAAGTTAGATCAGATGGCAAATTGGATTTGGTGCTAGGTCTTTCCCTTTAGGTTTTACCCCAACAATGTTTTCATTAGTTTCGCTCACTCTCGAAATCAAGCATTTTACAGCAGGTTGGAGCAGCCTGTATCTCAGCACAGGAATAAGGTAGGGAAGAATTCTAAGGATCATTTTGACTGCCTCCAGAAGTTAGATCAGATGGCAAATTGGATTTGGTGCTAGGTCTTTCCCTTTAGGTTTTACCCCAACAATGTTTTCATTAGTTTCGCTCACTCTCGAAATCAAGCATTTTACAGCAGGTTGGAGCAGCCTGTATCTCAGCACAGGAATAAGGTAGGGAAGAATTCTAAGGATCATTTTGACTGCCTCCAGAAGTTAGATCAGATGGCAAATTGGATTTGGTGCTAGGTCTTTCCCTTTAGGTTTTACCCCAACAATGTTTTCATTAGTTTCGCTCACTCTCGAAATCAAGCATTTTACAGCAGGTTGGAGCAGCCTGTATCTCAGCACAGGAATAAGGTAGGGAAGAATTCTAAGGATCATTTTGACTGCCTCCAGAAGTTAGATCAGATGGCAAATTGGATTTGGTGCTAGGTCTTTCCCTTTAGGTTTTACCCCAACAATGTTTTCATTAGTTTTGCTCACTCTCGAAATCAAGCATTTTACAGCAGGTTGGAGCAGCCTGTATCTCAGCACAGGAATAAGGTAGGGAAGAATTCTAAGGATCATTTTGACTGCCTCCAGAAGTTAGATCAGATGGCAAATTGGATTTGGTGCTAGGTCTTTCCCTTTAGGTTTTACCCCAACAATGTTTTCATTAGTTTCGCTCACTCTCGAAATCAAGCATTTTACAGAAGGCTGGAGCAGCCTGTATCTCAGCACAGGAATAAGGTAGGGAAGAATTCTAAGGATCATTTTGACTGCCTCCAGAAGTTAGATCAGATGGCAAATTGGATTTGGTGCTAGGTCTTTCCCTTTAGGTTTTACCCCAACAATGTTTTCATTAGTTTCGCTCACTCTCGAAATCAAGCATTTTACAGCAGGTTGGAGCAGCCTGTATCTCAGCACAGGAATAAGGTAGGGAAGAATTCTAAGGATCATTTTGACTGCCTCCAGAAGTTAGATCAGATGGCAAATTGGATTTGGTGCTAGGTCTTTCCCTTTAGGTTTTACCCCAACAATGTTTTCATTAGTTTCGCTCACTCTCGAAATCAAGCATTTTACAGCAGGTTGGAGCAGCCTGTATCTCAGCACAGGAATAAGGTAGGGAAGAATTCTAAGGATCATTTTGACTGCCTCCAGAAGTTAGATCAGATGGCAAATTGGATTTGGTGCTAGGTCTTTCCCTTTAGGTTTTACCCCAACAATGTTTTCATTAGTTTCGCTCACTCTCGAAATCAAGCATTTTACAGAAGGCTGGAGCAGCCTGTATCTCAGCACAGGAATAAGGTAGGGAAGAATTCTAAGGCTCATTTTGACTGCCTCCAGAAGTTAGATCAGATGGCAAATTGGATTTGGTGCTAGGTCTTTCCCTTTAGGTTTTACCCCAACAATGTTTTCATTAGTTTTGCTCACTCTCGAAATCAAGCATTTTACAGCAGGTTGGAGCAGCCTGTATCTCAGCACAGGAATAAGGTAGGGAAGAATTCTAAGGATCATTTTGACTGCCTCCAGAAGTTAGATCAGATGGCAAATTGGATTTGGTGCTAGGTCTTTCCCTTTAGGTTTTACCCCAACAATGTTTTCATTAGTTTCGCTCACTCTCGAAATCAAGCATTTTACAGCAGGTTGGAGCAGCCTGTATCTCAGCACAGGAAAAAGGTAGGGAAGAATTCTAAGGATCATTTTGACTGCCTCCAGAAGTTAGATCAGATGGCAAATTGGATTTGGTGCTAGGTCTTTCCCTTTAGGTTTTACCCCAACAATGTTTTCATTAGTTTCGCTCACTCTCGAAATCAAGCATTTTACAGCAGGTTGGAGCAGCCTGTATCTCAGCACAGGAATAAGGTAGGGAAGAATTCTAAGGATCATTTTGACTGCCTCCAGAAGTTAGATCAGATGGCAAATTGGATTTGGTGCTAGGTCTTTCCCTTTAGGTTTTACCCCAACAATGTTTTCATTAGTTTCGCTCACTCTCGAAATCAAACATTTTACAGCAGGCTGGAGCAGCCTGTATCTCAGCACAGGAATAAGGTAGGGAAGAATTCTAAGGATCATTTTGACTGCCTCCAGAAGTTAGATCAGATGGCAAATTGGATTTGGTGCTAGGTCTTTCCCTTTAGGTTTTACCCCAACAATGTTTTCATTAGTTTCGCTCACTCTCGAAATCAAGCATTTTACAGCAGGTTGGAGCAGCCTGTATCTCAGCACAGGAATAAGGTAGGGAAGAATTCTAAGGATCATTTTGACTGCCTCCAGAAGTTAGATCAGATGGCAAATTGGATTTGGTGCTAGGTCTTTCCCTTTAGGTTTTACCCCAACAATGTTTTCATTAGTTTCGCTCACTCTCGAAATCAAGCATTTTACAGCAGGTTGGAGCAGCCTGTATCTCAGCACAGGAATAAGGTAGGGAAGAATTCTAAGGATCATTTTGACTGCCTCCAGAAGTTAGATCAGATGGCAAATTGGATTTGGTGCTAGGTCTTTCCCTTTAGGTTTTACCCCAACAATGTTTTCATTAGTTTCGCTCACTCTCGAAATCAAGCATTTTACAGCAGGTTGGAGCAGCCTGTATCTCAGCACAGGAATAAGGTAGGGAAGAATTCTAAGGATCATTTTGACTGCCTCCAGAAGTTAGATCAGATGGCAAATTGGATTTGGTGCTAGGTCTTTCCCTTTAGGTTTTACCCCAACAATGTTTTCATTAGTTTCGCTCACTCTCGAAATCAAGCATTTTACAGCAGGTTGGAGCAGCCTGTATCTCAGCACAGGAATAAGGTAGGGAAGAATTCTAAGGATCATTTTGACTGCCTCCAGAAGTTAGATCAGATGGCAAATTGGATTTGGTGCTAGGTCTTTCCCTTTAGGTTTTACCCCAACAATGTTTTCATTAGTTTCGCTCACTCTCGAAATCAAGCATTTTACAGCAGGTTGGAGCAGCCTGTATCTCAGCACAGGAATAAGGTAGGGAAGAATTCTAAGGATCATTTTGACTGCCTCCAGAAGTTAGATCAGATGGCAAATTGGATTTGGTGCTAGGTCTTTCCCTTTAGGTTTTACCCCAACAATGTTTTCATTAGTTTCGCTCACTCTCGAAATCAAGCATTTTACAGCAGGTTGGAGCAGCCTGTATCTCAGCACAGGAATAAGGTAGGGAAGAATTCTAAGGATCATTTTGACTGCCTCCAGAAGTTAGATCAGATGGCAAATTGGATTTGGTGCTAGGTCTTTCCCTTTAGGTTTTACCCCAACAATGTTTTCATTAGTTTCGCTCACTCTCGAAATCAAGCATTTTACAGAAGGCTGGAGCAGCCTGTATCTCAGCACAGGAATAAGGTAGGGAAGAATTCTAAGGATCATTTTGACTGCCTCCAGAAGTTAGATCAGATGGCAAATTGGATTTGGTGCTAGGTCTTTCCCTTTAGGTTTTACCCCAACAATGTTTTCATTAGTTTCGCTCACTCTCGAAATCAAGCATTTTACAGCAGGTTGGAGCAGCCTGTATCTCAGCACAGGAATAAGGTAGGGAAGAATTCTAAGGATCATTTTGACTGCCTCCAGAAGTTAGATCAGATGGCAAATTGGATTTGGTGCTAGGTCTTTCCCTTTAGGTTTTACCCCAACAATGTTTTCATTAGTTTCGCTCACTCTCGAAATCAAGCATTTTACAGCAGGTTGGAGCAGCCTGTATCTCAGCACAGGAATAAGGTAGGGAAGAATTCTAAGGATCATTTTGACTGCCTCCAGAAGTTAGATCAGATGGCAAATTGGATTTGGTGCTAGGTCTTTCCCTTTAGGTTTTACCCCAACAATGTTTTCATTAGTTTCGCTCACTCTCGAAATCAAGCATTTTACAGAAGGCTGGAGCAGCCTGTATCTCAGCACAGGAATAAGGTAGGGAAGAATTCTAAGGCTCATTTTGACTGCCTCCAGAAGTTAGATCAGATGGCAAATTGGATTTGGTGCTAGGTCTTTCCCTTTAGGTTTTACCCCAACAATGTTTTCATTAGTTTTGCTCACTCTCGAAATCAAGCATTTTACAGCAGGTTGGAGCAGCCTGTATCTCAGCACAGGAATAAGGTAGGGAAGAATTCTAAGGATCATTTTGACTGCCTCCAGAAGTTAGATCAGATGGCAAATTGGATTTGGTGCTAGGTCTTTCCCTTTAGGTTTTACCCCAACAATGTTTTCATTAGTTTCGCTCACTCTCGAAATCAAGCATTTTACAGCAGGTTGGAGCAGCCTGTATCTCAGCACAGGAATAAGGTAGGGAAGAATTCTAAGGATCATTTTGACTGCCTCCAGAAGTTAGATCAGATGGCAAATTGGATTTGGTGCTAGGTCTTTCCCTTTAGGTTTTACCCCAACAATGTTTTCATTAGTTTCGCTCACTCTCGAAATCAAGCATTTTACAGCAGGTTGGAGCAGCCTGTATCTCAGCACAGGAATAAGGTAGGGAAGAATTCTAAGGATCATTTTGACTGCCTCCAGAAGTTAGATCAGATGGCAAATTGGATTTGGTGCTAGGTCTTTCCCTTTAGGTTTTACCCCAACAATGTTTTCATTAGTTTCGCTCACTCTCGAAATCAAGCATTTTACAGCAGGCTGGAGCAGCCTGTATCTCAGCACAGGAATAAGGTAGGGAAGAATTCTAAGGATCATTTTGACTGCCTCCAGAAGTTAGATCTGATGGCAAATTGGATTTGGTGCTAGGTCTTTCCCTTTAGGTTTTACCCCAACAATGTTTTCATTAGTTTCGCTCACTCTCGAAATCAAGCATTTTACAGCAGGTTGGAGCAGCCTGTATCTCAGCACAGGAATAAGGTAGGGAAGAATTCTAAGGATCATTTTGACTGCCTCCAGAAGTTAGATCAGATGGCAAATTGGATTTGGTGCTAGGTCTTTCCCTTTAGGTTTTACCCCAACAATGTTTTCATTAGTTTCGCTCACTCTCGAAATCAAGCATTTTACAGCAGGTTGGAGCAGCCTGTATCTCAGCACAGGAATAAGGTAGGGAAGAATTCTAAGGATCATTTTGACTGCCTCCAGAAGTTAGATCAGATGGCAAATTGGATTTGGTGCTAGGTCTTTCCCTTTAGGTTTTACCCCAACAATGTTTTCATTAGTTTCGCTCACTCTCGAAATCAAGCATTTTACAGCAGGTTGGAGCAGCCTGTATCTCAGCACAGGAATAAGGTAGGGAAGAATTCTAAGGATCATTTTGACTGCCTCCAGAAGTTAGATCAGATGGCAAATTGGATTTGGTGCTAGGTCTTTCCCTTTAGGTTTTACCCCAACAATGTTTTCATTAGTTTCGCTCACTCTCGAAATCAAGCATTTTACAGCAGGTTGGAGCAGCCTGTATCTCAGCACAGGAATAAGGTAGGGAAGAATTCTAAGGATCATTTTGACTGCCTCCAGAAGTTAGATCAGATGGCAAATTGGATTTGGTGCTAGGTCTTTCCCTTTAGGTTTTACCCCAACAATGTTTTCATTAGTTTCGCTCACTCTCGAAATCAAGCATTTTACAGCAGGTTGGAGCAGCCTGTATCTCAGCACAGGAATAAGGTAGGGAAGAATTCTAAGGATCATTTTGACTGCCTCCAGAAGTTAAATCAGATGGCAAATTGGATTTGGTGCTAGGTCTTTCCCTTTAGGTTTTACCCCAACAATGTTTTCATTAGTTTCGCTCACTCTCGAAATCAAGCATTTTACAGCAGGTTGGAGCAGCCTGTATCTCAGCACAGGAATAAGGTAGGGAAGAATTCTAAGGATCATTTTGACTGCCTCCAGAAGTTAGATCAGATGGCAAATTGGATTTGGTGCTAGGTCTTTCCCTTTAGGTTTTACCCCAACAATGTTTTCATTAGTTTCGCTCACTCTCGAAATCAAGCATTTTACAGCAGGTTGGAGCAGCCTGTATCTCAGCACAGGAATAAGGTAGGGAAGAATTCTAAGGATCATTTTGACTGCCTCCAGAAGTTAGATCAGATGGCAAATTGGATTTGGTGCTAGGTCTTTCCCTTTAGGTTTTACCCCAACAATGTTTTCATTAGTTTCGCTCACTCTCGAAATCAAGCATTTTACAGCAGGTTGGAGCAGCCTGTATCTCAGCACAGGAATAAGGTAGGGAAGAATTCTAAGGATCATTTTGACTGCCTCCAGAAGTTAGATCAGATGGCAAATTGGATTTGGTGCTAGGTCTTTCCCTTTAGGTTTTACCCCAACAATGTTTTCATTAGTTTCGCTCACTCTCGAAATCAAGCATTTTACAGCAGGTTGGAGCAGCCTGTATCTCAGCACAGGAATAAGGTAGGGAAGAATTCTAAGGATCATTTTGACTGCCTCCAGAAGTTAGATCAGATGGCAAATTGGATTTGGTGCTAGGTCTTTCCCTTTAGGTTTTACCCCAACAATGTTTTCATTAGTTTCGCTCACTCTCGAAATCAAGCATTTTACAGCAGGCTGGAGCAGCCTGTATCTCAGCACAGGAATAAGGTAGGGAAGAATTCTAAGGATCATTTTGACTGCCTCCAGAAGTTAGATCAGATGGCAAAT
Source organism: Melanerpes formicivorus (assembly GCF_026170545.1). NCBI lineage: Eukaryota > Metazoa > Chordata > Aves > Piciformes > Picidae > Melanerpes > Melanerpes formicivorus. The sequence goes on from NW_027143123.1 coordinate 61,359, forward strand.
TGGATTTGGTGCTAGGTCTTTCCCTTTAGGTTTTACCCCAACAATGTTTTCATTAGTTTCGCTCACTCTCGAAATCAAGCATTTTACAGCAGGTTGGAGCAGCCTGTATCTCAGCACAGGAATAAGGTAGGGAAGAATTCTAAGGATCATTTTGACTGCCTCCAGAAGTTAGATCAGATGGCAAATTGGATTTGGTGCTAGGTCTTTCCCTTTAGGTTTTACCCCAACAATGTTTTCATTAGTTTCGCTCACTCTCGAAATCAAGCATTTTACAGCAGGTTGGAGCAGCCTGTATCTCAGCACAGGAATAAGGTAGGGAAGAATTCTAAGGATCATTTTGACTGCCTCCAGAAGTTAGATCAGATGGCAAATTGGATTTGGTGCTAGGTCTTTCCCTTTAGGTTTTACCCCAACAATGTTTTCATTAGTTTCGCTCACTCTCGAAATCAAGCATTTTACAGCAGGTTGGAGCAGCCTGTATCTCAGCACAGGAATAAGGTAGGGAAGAATTCTAAGGATCATTTTGACTGCCTCCAGAAGTTAGATCAGATGGCAAATTGGATTTGGTGCTAGGTCTTTCCCTTTAGGTTTTACCCCAAGAATGTTTTCATTAGTTTCGCTCACTCTCGAAATCAAGCATTTTACAGCAGGTTGGAGCAGCCTGTATCTCAGCACAGGAATAAGGTAGGGAAGAATTCTAAGGATCATTTTGACTGCCTCCAGAAGTTAGATCAGATGGCAAATTGGATTTGGTGCTAGGTCTTTCCCTTTAGGTTTTACCCCAACAATGTTTTCATTAGTTTCGCTCACTCTCGAAATCAAGCATTTTACAGCAGGTTGGAGCAGCCTGTATCTCAGCACAGGAATAAGGTAGGGAAGAATTCTAAGGATCATTTTGACTGCCTCCAGAAGTTAGATCAGATGGCAAATTGGATTTGGTGCTAGGTCTTTCCCTTTAGGTTTTACCCCAACAATGTTTTCATTAGTTTCGCTCACTCTCGAAATCAAGCATTTTACAGCAGGTTGGAGCAGCCTGTATCTCAGCACAGGAATAAGGTAGGGAAGAATTCTAAGGATCATTTTGACTGCCTCCAGAAGTTAGATCAGATGGCAAATTGGATTTGGTGCTAGGTCTTTCCCTTTAGGTTTTACCCCAACAATGTTTTCATTAGTTTTGCTCACTCTCGAAATCAAGCATTTTACAGCAGGTTGGAGCAGCCTGTATCTCAGCACAGGAATAAGGTAGGGAAGAATTCTAAGGATCATTTTGACTGCCTCCAGAAGTTAGATCAGATGGCAAATTGGATTTGGTGCTAGGTCTTTCCCTTTAGGTTTTACCCCAACAATGTTTTCATTAGTTTCGCTCACTCTCGAAATCAAGCATTTTACAGCAGGTTGGAGCAGCCTGTATCTCAGCACAGGAATAAGGTAGGGAAGAATTCTAAGGATCATTTTGACTGCCTCCAGAAGTTAGATCAGATGGCAAATTGGATTTGGTGCTAGGTCTTTCCCTTTAGGTTTTACCCCAACAATGTTTTCATTAGTTTCGCTCACTCTCGAAATCAAGCATTTTACAGCAGGTTGGAGCAGCCTGTATCTCAGCACAGGAATAAGGTAGGGAAGAATTCTAAGGATCATTTTGACTGCCTCCAGAAGTTAGATCAGATGGCAAATTGGATTTGGTGCTAGGTCTTTCCCTTTAGGTTTTACCCCAACAATGTTTTCATTAGTTTCGCTCACTCTCGAAATCAAGCATTTTACAGCAGGTTGGAGCAGCCTGTATCTCAGCACAGGAATAAGGTAGGGAAGAATTCTAAGGATCATTTTGACTGCCTCCAGAAGTTAGATCCGATGGCAAATTGGATTTGGTGCTAGGTCTTTCCCTTTAGGTTTTACCCCAACAATGTTTTCATTAGTTTCGCTCACTCTCGAAATCAAGCATTTTACAGCAGGCTGGAGCAGCCTGTATCTCAGCACAGGAATAAGGTAGGGAAGAATTCTAAGGATCATTTTGACTGCCTCCAGAAGTTAGATCAGATGGCAAATTGGATTTGGTGCTAGGTCTTTCCCTTTAGGTTTTACCCCAACAATGTTTTCATTAGTTTCGCTCACTCTCGAAATCAAGCATTTTACAGCAGGCTGGAGCAGCCTGTATCTCAGCACAGGAATAAGGTAGGGAAGAATTCTAAGGATCATTTTGACTGCCTCCAGAAGTTAGATCAGATGGCAAATTGGATTTGGTGCTAGGTCTTTCCCTTTAGGTTTTACCCCAACAATGTTTTCATTAGTTTCGCTCACTCTCGAAATCAAGCATTTTACAGCAGGTTGGAGCAGCCTGTATCTCAGCACAGGAATAAGGTAGGGAAGAATTCTAAGGATCATTTTGACTGCCTCCAGAAGTTAGATCAGATGGCAAATTGGATTTGGTGCTAGGTCTTTCCCTTTAGGTTTTACCCCAAGAATGTTTTCATTAGTTTCGCTCACTCTCGAAATCAAGCATTTTACAGCAGGTTGGAGCAGCCTGTATCTCAGCACAGGAATAAGGTAGGGAAGAATTCTAAGGATCATTTTGACTGCCTCCAGAAGTTAGATCAGATGGCAAATTGGATTTGGTGCTAGGTCTTTCCCTTTAGGTTTTACCCCAACAATGTTTTCATTAGTTTCGCTCACTCTCGAAATCAAGCATTTTACAGCAGGTTGGAGCAGCCTGTATCTCAGCACAGGAATAAGGTAGGGAAGAATTCTAAGGATCATTTTGACTGCCTCCAGAAGTTAGATCAGATGGCAAATTGGATTTGGTGCTAGGTCTTTCCCTTTAGGTTTTACCCCAACAATGTTTTCATTAGTTTCGCTCACTCTCGAAATCAAGCATTTTACAGCAGGTTGGAGCAGCCTGTATCTCAGCACAGGAATAAGGTAGGGAAGAATTCTAAGGATCATTTTGACTGCCTCCAGAAGTTAGATCAGATGGCAAATTGGATTTGGTGCTAGGTCTTTCCCTTTAGGTTTTTACCCCAACAATGTTTTCATTAGTTTCGCTCACTCTCGAAATCAAGCATTTTACAGCAGGTTGGAGCAGCCTGTATCTCAGCACAGGAATAAGGTAGGGAAGAATTCTAAGGATCATTTTGACTGCCTCCAGAAGTTAGATCAGATGGCAAATTGGATTTGGTGCTAGGTCTTTCCCTTTAGGTTTTACCCCAACAATGTTTTCATTAGTTTCGCTCACTCTCGAAATCAAGCATTTTACAGCAGGTTGGAGCAGCCTGTATCTCAGCACAGGAATAAGGTAGGGAAGAATTCTAAGGATCATTTTGACTGCCTCCAGAAGTTAGATCAGATGGCAAATTGGATTTGGTGCTAGGTCTTTCCCTTTAGGTTTTACCCCAACAATGTTTTCATTAGTTTCGCTCAATCTCGAAATCAAGCATTTTACAGCAGGTTGGAGCAGCCTGTATCTCAGCACAGGAATAAGGTAGGGAAGAATTCTAAGGCTCATTTTGACTGCCTCCAGAAGTTAGATCAGATGGCAAATTGGATTTGGTGCTAGGTCTTTCCCTTTAGGTTTTACCCCAACAATGTTTTCATTAGTTTCGCTCAGTCTCGAAATCAAGCATTTTACAGCAGGTTGGAGCAGCCTGTATCTCAGCACAGGAATAAGGTAGGGAAGAATTCTAAGGATCATTTTGACTGCCTCCAGAAGTTAGATCAGATGGCAAATTGGATTTGGTGCTAGGTCTTTCCCTTTAGGTTTTACCCCAACAATGTTTTCATTAGTTTCGCTCAATCTCGAAATCAAGCATTTTACAGCAGGTTGGAGCAGCCTGTATCTCAGCACAGGAATAAGGTAGGGAAGAATTCTAAGGATCATTTTGACTGCCTCCAGAAGTTAGATCAGATGGCAAATTGGATTTGGTGCTAGGTCTTTCCCTTTAGGTTTTACCCCAACAATGTTTTCATTAGTTTTGCTCACTCTCGAAATCAAGCATTTTACAGCAGGTTGGAGCAGCCTGTATCTCAGCACAGGAATAAGGTAGGGAAGAATTCTAAGGATCATTTTGACTGCCTCCAGAAGTTAGATCCGATGGCAAATTGGATTTGGTGCTAGGTCTTTCCCTTTAGCTTTTACCCCAACAATGTTTTCATTAGTTTCGCTCACTCTCGAAATCAAGCATTTTACAGCAGGCTGGAGCAGCCTGTATCTCAGCACAGGAATAAGGTAGGGAAGAATTCTAAGGATCATTTTGACTGCCTCCAGAAGTTAGATCAGATGGCAAATTGGATTTGGTGCTAGGTCTTTCCCTTTAGGTTTTACCCCAACAATGTTTTCATTAGTTTCGCTCACTCTCGAAATCAAGCATTTTACAGCAGGCTGGAGCAGCCTGTATCTCAGCACAGGAATAAGGTAGGGAAGAATTCTAAGGATCATTTTGACTGCCTCCAGAAGTTAGATCAGATGGCAAATTGGATTTGGTGCTAGGTCTTTCCCTTTAGGTTTTACCCCAACAATGTTTTCATTAGTTTCGCTCACTCTCGAAATCAAGCATTTTACAGCAGGCTGGAGCAGCCTGTATCTCAGCACAGGAATAAGGTAGGGAAGAATTCTAAGGATCATTTTGACTGCCTCCAGAAGTTAGATCAGATGGCAAATTGGATTTGGTGCTAGGTCTTTCCCTTTAGGTTTTACCCCAACAATGTTTTCATTAGTTTCGCTCACTCTCGAAATCAAGCATTTTACAGCAGGTTGGAGCAGCCTGTATCTCAGCACAGGAATAAGGTAGGGAAGAATTCTAAGGATCATTTTGACTGCCTCCAGAAGTTAGATCAGATGGCAAATTGGATTTGGTGCTAGGTCTTTCCCTTTAGGTTTTACCCCAACAATGTTTTCATTAGTTTCGCTCACTCTCGAAATCAAGCATTTTACAGCAGGTTGGAGCAGCCTGTATCTCAGCACAGGAATAAGGTAGGGAAGAATTCTAAGGATCATTTTGACTGCCTCCAGAAGTTAGATCAGATGGCAAATTGGATTTGGTGCTAGGTCTTTCCCTTTAGGTTTTACCCCAACAATGTTTTCATTAGTTTTGCTCACTCTCGAAATCAAGCATTTTACAGCAGGTTGGAGCAGCCTGTATCTCAGCACAGGAATAAGGTAGGGAAGAATTCTAAGGATCATTTTGACTGCCTCCAGAAGTTAGATCCGATGGCAAATTGGATTTGGTGCTAGGTCTTTCCCTTTAGCTTTTACCCCAACAATGTTTTCATTAGTTTCGCTCACTCTCGAAATCAAGCATTTTACAGCAGGCTGGAGCAGCCTGTATCTCAGCACAGGAATAAGGTAGGGAAGAATTCTAAGGATCATTTTGACTGCCTCCAGAAGTTAGATCAGATGGCAAATTGGATTTGGTGCTAGGTCTTTCCCTTTAGGTTTTACCCCAACAATGTTTTCATTAGTTTCGCTCACTCTCGAAATCAAGCATTTTACAGCAGGCTGGAGCAGCCTGTATCTCAGCACAGGAATAAGGTAGGGAAGAATTCTAAGGATCATTTTGACTGCCTCCAGAAGTTAGATCAGATGGCAAATTGGATTTGGTGCTAGGTCTTTCCCTTTAGGTTTTACCCCAACAATGTTTTCATTAGTTTCGCTCACTCTCGAAATCAAGCATTTTACAGCAGGTTGGAGCAGCCTGTATCTCAGCACAGGAATAAGGTAGGGAAGAATTCTAAGGATCATTTTGACTGCCTCCAGAAGTTAGATCAGATGGCAAATTGGATTTGGTGCTAGGTCTTTCCCTTTAGGTTTTACCCCAACAATGTTTTCATTAGTTTCGCTCACCTCTCGAAATCAAGCATTTTACAGCAGGTTGGAGCAGCCTGTATCTCAGCACAGGAATAAGGTAGGGAAGAATTCTAAGGATCATTTTGACTGCCTCCAGAAGTTAGATCAGATGGCAAATTGGATTTGGTGCTAGGTCTTTCCCTTTAGGTTTTACCCCAACAATGTTTTCATTAGTTTCGCTCACTCTCGAAATCAAGCATTTTACAGCAGGTTGGAGCAGCCTGTATCTCAGCACAGGAATAAGGTAGGGAAGAATTCTAAGGATCATTTTGACTGCCTCCAGAAGTTAGATCAGATGGCAAATTGGATTTGGTGCTAGGTCTTTCCCTTTAGGTTTTACCCCAACAATGTTTTCATTAGTTTCGCTCACTCTCGAAATCAAGCATTTTACAGCAGGTTGGAGCAGCCTGTATCTCAGCACAGGAATAAGGTAGGGAAGAATTCTAAGGATCATTTTGACTGCCTCCAGAAGTTAGATCAGATGGCAAATTGGATTTGGTGCTAGGTCTTTCCCTTTAGGTTTTACCCCAACAATGTTTTCATTAGTTTCGCTCACTCTCGAAATCAAGCATTTTACAGCAGGTTGGAGCAGCCTGTATCTCAGCACAGGAATAAGGTAGGGAAGAATTCTAAGGATCATTTTGACTGCCTCCAGAAGTTAGATCAGATGGCAAATTGGATTTGGTGCTAGGTCTTTCCCTTTAGGTTTTACCCCAACAATGTTTTCATTAGTTTTGCTCACTCTCGAAATCAAGCATTTTACAGCAGGTTGGAGCAGCCTGTATCTCAGCACAGGAATAAGGTAGGGAAGAATTCTAAGGATCATTTTGACTGCCTCCAGAAGTTAGATCAGATGGCAAATTGGATTTGGTGCTAGGTCCTTTCCCTTTAGGTTTTACCCCAACAATGTTTTCATTAGTTTTGCTCACTCTCGAAATCAAGCATTTTACAGCAGGTTGGAGCAGCCTGTATCTCAGCACAGGAATAAGGTAGGGAAGAATTCTAAGGATCATTTTGACTGCCTCCAGAAGTTAGATCAGATGGCAAATTGGATTTGGTGCTAGGTCTTTCCCTTTAGGTTTTACCCCAACAATGTTTTCATTAGTTTCGCTCACTCTCGAAATCAAGCATTTTACAGCAGGTTGGAGCAGCCTGTATCTCAGCACAGGAATAAGGTAGGGAAGAATTCTAAGGATCATTTTGACTGCCTCCAGAAGTTAGATCAGATGGCAAATTGGATTTGGGTGCTAGGTCTTTCCCTTTAGGTTTTACCCCAACAATGTTTTTCATTAGTTTTGCTCACTCTCGAAATCAAGCATTTTACAGCAGGTTGGAGCAGCCTGTATCTCAGCACAGGAATAAGGTAGGGAAGAATTCTAAGGATCATTTTGACTGCCTCCAGAAGTTAGATCAGATGGCAAATTGGATTTGGTGCTAGGTCTTTCCCTTTAGGTTTTACCCCAACAATGTTTTCATTAGTTTCGCTCACTCTCGAAATCAAGCATTTTACAGCAGGCTGGAGCAGCCTGTATCTCAGCACAGGAATAAGGTAGGGAAGAATTCTAAGGATCATTTTGACTGCCTCCAGAAGTTAGATCAGATGGCAAATTGGATTTGGTGCTAGGTCTTTCCCTTTAGGTTTTACCCCAACAATGTTTTCATTAGTTTCGCTCACTCTCGAAATCAAGCATTTTACAGCAGGTTGGAGCAGCCTGTATCTCAGCACAGGAATAAGGTAGGGGAAGAATTCTAAGGATCATTTTGACTGCCTCCAGAAGTTAGATCAGATGGCAAATTGGATTTGGTGCTAGGTCTTTCCCTTTAGGTTTTACCCCAACAATGTTTTCATTAGTTTCGCTCACTCTCGAAATCAAGCATTTTACAGCAGGTTGGAGCAGCCTGTATCTCAGCACAGGAATAAGGTAGGGAAGAATTCTAAGGATCATTTTGACTGCCTCCAGAAGTTAGATCAGATGGCAAATTGGATTTGGTGCTAGGTCTTTCCCTTTAGGTTTTACCCCAACAATGTTTTCATTAGTTTCGCTCACTCTCGAAATCAAGCATTTTACAGCAGGTTGGAGCAGCCTGTATCTCAGCACAGGAATAAGGTAGGGAAGAATTCTAAGGATCATTTTTGACTGCCTCCAGAAGTTAGATCAGATGGCAAATTGGATTTGGTGCTAGGTCTTTCCCTTTAGGTTTTACCCCAACAATGTTTTCATTAGTTTTGCTCACTCTCGAAATCAAGCATTTTACAGCAGGTTGGAGCAGCCTGTATCTCAGCACAGGAATAAGGTAGGGAAGAATTCTAAGGATCATTTTGACTGCCTCCAGAAGTTAGATCCGATGGCAAATTGGATTTGGTGCTAGGTCTTTCCCTTTAGCTTTTACCCCAACAATGTTTTCATTAGTTTCGCTCACTCTCGAAATCAAGCATTTTACAGCAGGCTGGAGCAGCCTGTATCTCAGCACAGGAATAAGGTAGGGAAGAATTCTAAGGATCATTTTGACTGCCTCCAGAAGTTAGATCAGATGGCAAATTGGATTTGGTGCTAGGTCTTTCCCTTTAGGTTTTACCCCAACAATGTTTTCATTAGTTTCGCTCACTCTCGAAATCAAGCATTTTACAGCAGGCTGGAGCAGCCTGTATCTCAGCACAGGAATAAGGTAGGGAAGAATTCTAAGGATCATTTTGACTGCCTCCAGAAGTTAGATCAGATGGCAAATTGGATTTGGTGCTAGGTCTTTCCCTTTAGGTTTTACCCCAACAATGTTTTCATTAGTTTCGCTCACTCTCGAAATCAAGCATTTTACAGCAGGTTGGAGCAGCCTGTATCTCAGCACAGGAATAAGGTAGGGAAGAATTCTAAGGATCATTTTGACTGCCTCCAGAAGTTAGATCAGATGGCAAATTGGATTTGGTGCTAGGTCTTTCCCTTTAGGTTTTACCCCAACAATGTTTTCATTAGTTTCGCTCACTCTCGAAATCAAGCATTTTACAGCAGGTTGGAGCAGCCTGTATCTCAGCACAGGAATAAGGTAGGGAAGAATTCTAAGGATCATTTTGACTGCCTCCAGAAGTTAGATCAGATGGCAAATTGGATTTGGTGCTAGGTCTTTCCCTTTAGGTTTTACCCCAACAATGTTTTCATTAGTTTCGCTCACTCTCGAAATCAAGCATTTTACAGCAGGTTGGAGCAGCCTGTATCTCAGCACAGGAATAAGGTAGGGAAGAATTCTAAGGATCATTTTGACTGCCTCCAGAAGTTAGATCAGATGGCAAATTGGATTTGGTGCTAGGTCTTTCCCTTTAGGTTTTACCCCAACAATGTTTTCATTAGTTTCGCTCACTCTCGAAATCAAGCATTTTACAGCAGGTTGGAGCAGCCTGTATCTCAGCACAGGAATAAGGTAGGGAAGAATTCTAAGGATCATTTTGACTGCCTCCAGAAGTTAGATCAGATGGCAAATTGGATTTGGTGCTAGGTCTTTCCCCAACAATGTTTTCATTAGTTTCGCTCACTCTCGAAATCAAGCATTTTACAGCAGGTTGGAGCAGCCTGTATCTCAGCACAGGAATAAGGTAGGGAAGAATTCTAAGGATCATTTTGACTGCCTCCAGAAGTTAGATCAGATGGCAAATTGGATTTGGTGCTAGGTCTTTCCCTTTAGGTTTTACCCCAACAATGTTTTCATTAGTTTCGCTCACTCTCGAAATCAAGCATTTTACAGCAGGTTGGAGCAGCCTGTATCTCAGCACAGGAATAAGGTAGGGAAGAATTCTAAGGATCATTTTGACTGCCTCCAGAAGTTAGATCAGATGGCAAATTGGATTTGGTGCTAGGTCTTTCCCTTTAGGTTTTACCCCAACAATGTTTTCATTAGTTTCGCTCACTCTCGAAATCAAGCATTTTACAGCAGGTTGGAGCAGCCTGTATCTCAGCACAGGAATAAGGTAGGGAAGAATTCTAAGGATCATTTTGACTGCCTCCAGAAGTTAGATCAGATGGCAAATTGGATTTGGTGCTAGGTCTTTCCCTTTAGGTTTTACCCCAACAATGTTTTCATTAGTTTTGCTCACTCTCGAAATCAAGCATTTTACAGCAGGTTGGAGCAGCCTGTATCTCAGCACAGGAATAAGGTAGGGAAGAATTCTAAGGATCATTTTGACTGCCTCCAGAAGTTAGATCCGATGGCAAATTGGATTTGGTGCTAGGTCTTTCCCTTTAGCTTTTACCCCAACAATGTTTTCATTAGTTTCGCTCACTCTCGAAATCAAGCATTTTACAGCAGGCTGGAGCAGCCTGTATCTCAGCACAGGAATAAGGTAGGGAAGAATTCTAAGGATCATTTTGACTGCCTCCAGAAGTTAGATCAGATGGCAAATTGGATTTGGTGCTAGGTCTTTCCCTTTAGGTTTTACCCCAACAATGTTTTCATTAGTTTCGCTCACTCTCGAAATCAAGCATTTTACAGCAGGCTGGAGCAGCCTGTATCTCAGCACAGGAATAAGGTAGGGAAGAATTCTAAGGATCATTTTGACTGCCTCCAGAAGTTAGATCAGATGGCAAATTGGATTTGGTGCTAGGTCTTTCCCTTTAGGTTTTACCCCAACAATGTTTTCATTAGTTTCGCTCACTCTCGAAATCAAGCATTTTACAGCAGGTTGGAGCAGCCTGTATCTCAGCACAGGAATAAGGTAGGGAAGAATTCTAAGGATCATTTTGACTGCCTCCAGAAGTTAGATCAGATGGCAAATTGGATTTGGTGCTAGGTCTTTCCCTTTAGGTTTTACCCCAACAATGTTTTCATTAGTTTCGCTCACTCTCGAAATCAAGCATTTTACAGCAGGTTGGAGCAGCCTGTATCTCAGCACAGGAATAAGGTAGGGAAGAATTCTAAGGATCATTTTGACTGCCTCCAGAAGTTAGATCAGATGGCAAATTGGATTTGGTGCTAGGTCTTTCCCTTTAGGTTTTACCCCAACAATGTTTTCATTAGTTTCGCTCACTCTCGAAATCAAGCATTTTACAGCAGGTTGGAGCAGCCTGTATCTCAGCACAGGAATAAGGTAGGGAAGAATTCTAAGGATCATTTTGACTGCCTCCAGAAGTTAGATCAGATGGCAAATTGGATTTGGTGCTAGGTCTTTCCCTTTAGGTTTTACCCCAACAATGTTTTCATTAGTTTCGCTCACTCTCGAAATCAAGCATTTTACAGCAGGTTGGAGCAGCCTGTATCTCAGCACAGGAATAAGGTAGGGAAGAATTCTAAGGATCATTTTGACTGCCTCCAGAAGTTAGATCAGATGGCAAATTGGATTTGGTGCTAGGTCTTTCCCTTTAGGTTTTACCCCAACAATGTTTTCATTAGTTTCGCTCACTCTCGAAATCAAGCATTTTACAGCAGGTTGGAGCAGCCTGTATCTCAGCACAGGAATAAGGTAGGGAAGAATTCTAAGGATCATTTTGACTGCCTCCAGAAGTTAGATCAGATGGCAAATTGGATTTGGTGCTAGGTCTTTCCCTTTAGGTTTTACCCCAACAATGTTTTCATTAGTTTTGCTCACTCTCGAAATCAAGCATTTTACAGCAGGTTGGAGCAGCCTGTATCTCAGCACAGGAATAAGGTAGGGAAGAATTCTAAGGATCATTTTGACTGCCTCCAGAAGTTAGATCAGATGGCAAATTGGATTTGGTGCTAGGTCTTTCCCTTTAGGTTTTACCCCAACAATGTTTTCATTAGTTTCGCTCACTCTCGAAATCAAGCATTTTACAGCAGGTTGGAGCAGCCTGTATCTCAGCACAGGAATAAGGTAGGGAAGAATTCTAAGGATCATTTTGACTGCCTCCAGAAGTTAGATCAGATGGCAAATTGGATTTGGTGCTAGGTCTTTCCCTTTAGGTTTTACCCCAACAATGTTTTCATTAGTTTCGCTCACTCTCGAAATCAAGCATTTTACAGCAGGCTGGAGCAGCCTGTATCTCAGCACAGGAATAAGGTAGGGAAGAATTCTAAGGATCATTTTGACTGCCTCCAGAAGTTAGATCAGATGGCAAATTGGATTTGGTGCTAGGTCTTTCCCTTTAGGTTTTACCCCAACAATGTTTTCATTAGTTTTCGCTCACTCTCGAAATCAAGCATTTTACAGCAGGTTGGAGCAGCCTGTATCTCAGCACAGGAATAAGGTAGGGAAGAATTCTAAGGATCATTTTGACTGCCTCCAGAAGTTAGATCAGATGGCAAATTGGATTTGGTGCTAGGTCTTTCCCTTTAGGTTTTACCCCAACAATGTTTTCATTAGTTTCGCTCACTCTCGAAATCAAGCATTTTACAGCAGGTTGGAGCAGCCTGTATCTCAGCACAGGAATAAGGTAGGGAAGAATTCTAAGGATCATTTTGACTGCCTCCAGAAGTTAGATCAGATGGCAAATTGGATTTGGTGCTAGGTCTTTCCCTTTAGGTTTTACCCCAACAATGTTTTCATTAGTTTCGCTCACTCTCGAAATCAAGCATTTTACAGCAGGTTGGAGCAGCCTGTATCTCAGCACAGGAATAAGGTAGGGAAGAATTCTAAGGATCATTTTGACTGCCTCCAGAAGTTAGATCAGATGGCAAATTGGATTTGGTGCTAGGTCTTTCCCTTTAGGTTTTACCCCAACAATGTTTTCATTAGTTTTGCTCACTCTCGAAATCAAGCATTTTACAGCAGGTTGGAGCAGCCTGTATCTCAGCACAGGAATAAGGTAGGGAAGAATTCTAAGGATCATTTTGACTGCCTCCAGAAGTTAGATCCGATGGCAAATTGGATTTGGTGCTAGGTCTTTCCCTTTAGCTTTTACCCCAACAATGTTTTCATTAGTTTCGCTCACTCTCGAAATCAAGCATTTTACAGCAGGCTGGAGCAGCCTGTATCTCAGCACAGGAATAAGGTAGGGAAGAATTCTAAGGATCATTTTGACTGCCTCCAGAAGTTAGATCAGATGGCAAATTGGATTTGGTGCTAGGTCTTTCCCTTTAGGTTTTACCCCAACAATGTTTTCATTAGTTTCGCTCACTCTCGAAATCAAGCATTTTACAGCAGGCTGGAGCAGCCTGTATCTCAGCACAGGAATAAGGTAGGGAAGAATTCTAAGGATCATTTTGACTGCCTCCAGAAGTTAGATCAGATGGCAAATTGGATTTGGTGCTAGGTCTTTCCCTTTAGGTTTTACCCCAACAATGTTTTCATTAGTTTCGCTCACTCTCGAAATCAAGCATTTTACAGCAGGTTGGAGCAGCCTGTATCTCAGCACAGGAATAAGGTAGGGAAGAATTCTAAGGATCATTTTGACTGCCTCCAGAAGTTAGATCAGATGGCAAATTGGATTTGGTGCTAGGTCTTTCCCTTTAGGTTTTACCCCAACAATGTTTTCATTAGTTTCGCTCACTCTCGAAATCAAGCATTTTACAGCAGGTTGGAGCAGCCTGTATCTCAGCACAGGAATAAGGTAGGGAAGAATTCTAAGGATCATTTTGACTGCCTCCAGAAGTTAGATCAGATGGCAAATTGGATTTGGTGCTAGGTCTTTCCCTTTAGGTTTTACCCCAACAATGTTTTCATTAGTTTCGCTCACTCTCGAAATCAAGCATTTTACAGCAGGTTGGAGCAGCCTGTATCTCAGCACAGGAATAAGGTAGGGAAGAATTCTAAGGATCATTTTGACTGCCTCCAGAAGTTAGATCAGATGGCAAATTGGATTTGGTGCTAGGTCTTTCCCTTTAGGTTTTACCCCAACAATGTTTTCATTAGTTTCGCTCACTCTCGAAATCAAGCATTTTACAGCAGGTTGGAGCAGCCTGTATCTCAGCACAGGAATAAGGTAGGGAAGAATTCTAAGGATCATTTTGACTGCCTCCAGAAGTTAGATCAGATGGCAAATTGGATTTGGTGCTAGGTCTTTCCCTTTAGGTTTTACCCCAACAATGTTTTCATTAGTTTCGCTCACTCTCGAAATCAAGCATTTTACAGCAGGGTTGGAGCAGCCTGTATCTCAGCACAGGAATAAGGTAGGGAAGAATTCTAAGGATCATTTTGACTGCCTCCAGAAGTTAGATCAGATGGCAAATTGGATTTGGTGCTAGGTCTTTCCCTTTAGGTTTTACCCCAACAATGTTTTCATTAGTTTTGCTCACTCTCGAAATCAAGCATTTTACAGCAGGTTGGAGCAGCCTGTATCTCAGCACAGGAATAAGGTAGGGAAGAATTCTAAGGCTCATTTTGACTGCCTCCAGAAGTTAGATCAGATGGCAAATTGGATTTGGTGCTAGGTCTTTCCCTTTAGGTTTTACCCCAACAATGTTTTCATTAGTTTCGCTCACTCTGGAAATCAAGCATTTTACAGCAGGTTGGAGCAGCCTGTATCTCAGCACAGGAATAAGGTAGGGAAGAATTCTAAGGATCATTTTGACTGCCTCCAGAAGTTAGATCAGATGGCAAATTGGATTTGGTGCTAGGTCTTTCCCTTTAGGTTTTTACTCCCAACAATGTTTTCATTAGTTTCACTCACTCTCGAAATCAAGCATTTTACAGCAGGTTGGAGCAGCCTGTATCTCAGCACAGGAATAAGGTAGGGAAGAATTCTAAGGATCATTTTGACTGCCTCCAGAAGTTAGATCAGATGGCAAATTGGATTTGGTGCTAGGTCTTTCCCTTTAGGTTTTACCCCAACAATGTTTTCATTAGTTTTGCTCACTCTCGAAATCAAGCATTTTACAGCAGGTTGGAGCAGCCTGTATCTCAGCACAGGAATAGGTAGGGAAGAATTCAAATACTCATTTTGACTGCCTCCAGAAGTTAGATCAGATGGCAAATTGGATTTGGTGCTAGGTCTTTCCTTTAGGTTTTACCCCAACAATGTTTTCATTAGTTTCGCTCACTCTCGAAATCAAGCATTTTACAGCAGGCTGGAGCAGCCTGTATCTCAGCACAGGAATAAGGTAGGGAAGAATTCTAAGCATCATTTTGACTGCCTCCAGAAGTTAGATCAGATGGCAAATTGGATTTGGTGCTAGGTCTTTCCCTTTAGGTTTTACCCCAACAATGTTTTCATTAGTTTCGCTCACTCTCGAAATCAAGCATTTTTACAGCAGGTTGGAGCAGCCTGTATCTCAGCACAGGAATAAGGTAGGGAAGAATTCTAAGGATCATTTTGACTGCCTCCAGAAGTTAGATCAGATGGCAAATTGGATTTGGTGCTAGGTCTTTCCCTTTAGGTTTTACCCCAACAATGTTTTCATTAGTTTCGCTCACTCTCGAAATCAAGCATTTTACAGCAGGTTGGAGCAGCCTGTATCTCAGCACAGGAATAAGGTAGGGAAGAATTCTAAGGATCATTTTGACTGCCTCCAGAAGTTAGATCAGATGGCAAATTGGATTTGGTGCTAGGTCTTTCCCTTTAGGTTTTACCCCAACAATGTTTTCATTAGTTTCGCTCACTCTCGAAATCAAGCATTTTACAGCAGGTTGGAGCAGCCTGTATCTCAGCACAGGAATAAGGTAGGGAAGAATTCTAAGGCTCATTTTGACTGCCTCCAGAAGTTAGATCAGATGGCAAATTGGATTTGGTGCTAGGTCTTTCCCTTTAGGTTTTACCCCAACAATGTTTTCATTAGTTTCGCTCACTCTCGAAATCAAGCATTTTACAGCAGGTTGGAGCAGCCTGTATCTCAGCACAGGAATAAGGTAGGGAAGAATTCTAAGGATCATTTGACTGCCTCCAGAAGTTAGATCAGATGGCAAATTGGATTTGGTGCTAGGTCTTTCCCTTTAGGTTTTACCCCAACAATGTTTTCATTAGTTTCGCTCACTCTCGAAATCAAGCATTTTACAGCAGGTTGGAGCAGCCTGTATCTCAGCACAGGAATAAGGTAGGGAAGAATTCTATGGATCATTTTGACTGCCTCCAGAAGTTAGATCAGATGGCAAATTGGATTTGGTGCTAGGTCTTTACCTTTAGGTTTTACCCCAACAATGTTTTCATTAGTTTCGCTCACTCTCAAAATCAAGCATTTTACAGCAGGTTGGAGCAGCCTGTATCTCAGCACAGGAATAAGGTAGGGAAGAATTCAAATACTCATTTTGACTGCCTCCAGAAGATAGATCAGATGGGAAATTGGATTTGGTGCTAGGTCTTTCCCTTAGGTTTTACCCCAACAATGTTTCATTAGTTTCGCTCACTCTCGAAATCAAGCATTTTACAGCAGGCTGGAGCAGCCTGTATCTCAGCACAGGAATAAGGTAGGGAAGAATTCTAAGGCTCATTTTGACTGCCTCCAGAAGTTAGATCAGATGGCAAATTGGATTTGGTGCTAGGTCTTTCCCTTTAGGTTTTACCCCAACAATGTTTTCATTAGTTTCGCTCACTCTCGAAATCAAGCATTTTACAGCAGGTTGGAGCAGCCTGTATCTCAGCACAGGAATAAGGTAGGGAAGAATTCTAAGGCTCATTTTGACTGCCTCCAGAAGTTAGATCAGATGGCAAATTGGATTTGGTGCTAGGTCTTTCCCTTTAGGTTTTACCCCAACAATGTTTTCATTAGTTTTCGCTCACTCTCGAAATCAAGCATTTTACAGCAGGTTGGAGCAGCCTGTATCTCAGCACAGGAATAAGGTAGGGAAGAATTCTAAGGATCATTTTGACTGCCTCCAGAAGTTAGATCAGATGGCAAATTGGATTTGGTGCTAGGTCTTTCCCTTTAGGTTTTACCCCAACAATGTTTTCATTAGTTTCGCTCACTCTCGAAATCAAGCATTTTACAGCAGGTTGGAGCAGCCTGTATCTCAGCACAGGAATAAGGTAGGGAAGAATTCTAAGGATCATTTTGACTGCCTCCAGAAGTTAGATCAGATGGCAAATTGGATTTGGTGCTAGGTCTTTCCCTTTAGGTTTTACCCAACAATGTTTTCATTAGTTTCGCTCACTCTCGAAATCAAGCATTTTACAGCAGGTTGGAGCAGCCTGTATCTCAGCACAGGAATAAGGTAGGGAAGAATTCTAAGGCTCATTTTGACTGCCTCCAGAAGTTAGATCAGATGGCAAATTGGATTTGGTGCTAGGTCTTTCCCTTTAGGTTTTACCCCAACAATGTTTTCATTAGTTTCGCTCACTCTCGAAATCAAGCATTTTACAGCAGGTTGGAGCAGCCTGTATCTCAGCACAGGAATAAGGTAGGGAAGAATTCTAAGGATCATTTTGACTGCCTCCAGAAGTTAGATCAGATGGCAAATTGGATTTGGTGCTAGGTCTTTCCCTTTAGGTTTTACCCCAACAATGTTTTCATTAGTTTCGCTCACTCTCGAAATCAAGCATTTTACAGCAGGTTGGAGCAGCCTGTATCTCAGCACAGGAATAAGGTAGGGAAGAATTCTAAGGATCATTTTGACTGCCTCCAGAAGTTAGATCAGATGGCAAATTGGATTTGGTGCTAGGTCTTTCCCTTTAGGTTTTACCCCAACAATGTTTTCATTAGTTTCGCTCACTCTCGAAATCAAGCATTTTACAGCAGGTTGGAGCAGCCTGTATCTCAGCACAGGAATAAGGTAGGGAAGAATTCTAAGGATCATTTTGACTGCCTCCAGAAGTTAGATCAGATGGCAAATTGGATTTGGTGCTAGGTCTTTCCCTTTAGGTTTTACCCCAACAATGTTTTCATTAGTTTCGCTCACTCTCGAAATCAAGCATTTTACAGCAGGTTGGAGCAGCCTGTATCTCAGCACAGGAATAAGGTAGGGAAGAATTCTAAGGATCATTTTGACTGCCTCCAGAAGTTAGATCAGATGGCAAATTGGATTTGGTGCTAGGTCTTTCCCTTTAGGTTTTACCCCAACAATGTTTTCATTAGTTTTGCTCACTCTCGAAATCAAGCATTTTACAGCAGGTTGGAGCAGCCTGTATCTCAGCACAGGAATAAGGTAGGGAAGAATTCAAATACTCATTTTGACTGCCTCCAGAAGTTAGATCAGATGGCAAATTGGATTTGGTGCTAGGTCTTTCCCTTTAGGTTTTACCCCAACAATGTTTTCATTAGTTTTGCTCACTCTCGAAATCAAGCATTTTACAGCAGGCTGGAGCAGCCTGTATCTCAGCACAGGAATAAGGTAGGGAAGAATTCTAAGGATCATTTTGACTGCCTCCAGAAGTTAGATCAGATGGCAAATTGGATTTGGTGCTAGGTCTTTCCCTTTAGGTTTTACCCCAACAATGTTTTCATTAGTTTCGCTCACTCTCGAAATCAAGCATTTTACAGCAGGTTGGAGCAGCCTGTATCTCAGCACAGGAATAAGGTAGGGAAGAATTCTAAGGATCATTTTGACTGCCTCCAGAAGTTAGATCAGATGGCAAATTGGATTTGGTGCTAGGTCTTTCCCTTTAGGTTTTACCCCCAACAATGTTTTCATTAGTTTCGCTCACTCTCGAAATCAAGCATTTTACAGCAGGTTGGAGCAGCCTGTATCTCAGCACAGGAATAAGGTAGGGAAGAATTCTAAGGATCATTTTGACTGCCTCCAGAAGTTAGATCAGATGGCAAATTGGATTTGGTGCTAGGTCTTTCCCTTTAGGTTTTACCCCAACAATGTTTTCATTAGTTTCGCTCACTCTCGAAATCAAGCATTTTACAGCAGGTTGGAGCAGCCTGTATCTCAGCACAGGAATAAGGTAGGGAAGAATTCTAAGGCTCATTTTGACTGCCTCCAGAAGTTAGATCAGATGGCAAATTGGATTTGGTGCTAGGTCTTTCCCTTTAGGTTTTACCCCAACAATGTTTTCATTAGTTTCGCTCACTCTCGAAATCAAGCATTTTACAGCAGGTTGGAGCAGCCTGTATCTCAGCACAGGAATAAGGTAGGGAAGAATTCTAAGGATCATTTTGACTGCCTCCAGAAGTTAGATCAGATGGCAAATTGGATTTGGTGCTAGGTCTTTCCCTTTAGGTTTTACCCCAACAATGTTTTCATTAGTTTCGCTCACTCTCGAAATCAAGCATTTTACAGCAGGTTGGAGCAGCCTGTATCTCAGCACAGGAATAAGGTAGGGAAGAATTCTATGGATCATTTTGACTGCCTCCAGAAGTTAGATCAGATGGCAAATTGGATTTGGTGCTAGGTCTTTACCTTTAGGTTTTACCCCAACAATGTTTTCATTAGTTTCGCTCACTCTCAAAATCAAGCATTTTACAGCAGGTTGGAGCAGCCTGTATCTCAGCACAGGAATAAGGTAGGGAAGAATTCAAATACTCATTTTGACTGCCTCCAGAAGATAGATCAGATGGGAAATTGGATTTGGTGCTAGGTCTTTCCCTTTAGGTTTTACCCCAACAATGTTTTCATTAGTTTCGCTCACTCTCGAAATCAAGCATTTTACAGCAGGCTGGAGCAGCCTGTATCTCAGCACAGGAATAAGGTAGGGGAAGAATTCTAAGGATCATTTTGACTGCCTCCAGAAGTTAGATCAGATGGCAAATTGGATTTGGTGCTAGGTCTTTCCCTTTAGGTTTTACCCCAACAATGTTTTCATTAGTTTCGCTCACTCTCGAAATCAAGCATTTTACAGCAGGTTGGAGCAGCCTGTATCTCAGCACAGGAATAAGGTAGGGAAGAATTCTAAGGATCATTTTGACTGCCTCCAGAAGTTAGATCAGATGGCAAATTGGATTTGGTGCTAGGTCTTTCCCTTTAGGTTTTACCCCAACAATGTTTTCATTAGTTTCGCTCACTCTCGAAATCAAGCATTTTACAGCAGGTTGGAGCAGCCTGTATCTCAGCACAGGAATAAGGTAGGGAAGAATTCTAAGGATCATTTTGACTGCCTCCAGAAGTTAGATCAGATGGCAAATTGGATTTGGTGCTAGGTCTTTCCCTTTAGGTTTTACCCCAACAATGTTTTCATTAGTTTCGCTCACTCTCGAAATCAAGCATTTTACAGCAGGTTGGAGCAGCCTGTATCTCAGCACAGGAATAAGGTAGGGAAGAATTCTAAGGATCATTTTGACTGCCTCCAGAAGTTAGATCAGATGGCAAATTGGATTTGGTGCTAGGTCTTTCCCTTTAGGTTTTACCCCAACAATGTTTTCATTAGTTTTGCTCACTCTCGAAATCAAGCATTTTACAGCAGGTTGGAGCAGCCTGTATCTCAGCACAGGAATAAGGTAGGGAAGAATTCTAAGGCTCATTTTGACTGCCTCCAGAAGTTAGATCAGATGGCAAATTGGATTTGGTGCTAGGTCTTTCCCTTTAAGTTTTACCCCAACAATGTTTTCATTAGTTTCGCTCACTCTCGAAATCAAGCATTTTACAGCAGGTTGGAGCAGCCTGTATCTCAGCACAGGAATAAGGTAGGGAAGAATTCTAAGGATCATTTTGACTGCCTCCAGAAGTTAGATCAGATGGCAAATTGGATTTGGTGCTAGGTCTTTCCCTTTAGGTTTTACCCCAACAATGTTTTCATTAGTTTCGCTCACTCTCGAAATCAAGCATTTTACAGCAGGTTGGAGCAGCCTGTATCTCAGCACAGGAATAAGGTAGGGAAGAATTCTAAGGATCATTTTGACTGCCTCCAGAAGTTAGATCAGATGGCCAATTGGATTTGGTGCTAGGTCTTTCCCTTTAGGTTTTACCCCAACAATGTTTTCATTAGTTTCGCTCACTCTCGAAATCAAGCATTTTACAGCAGGTTGGAGCAGCCTGTATCTCAGCACAGGAATAAGGTAGGGAAGAATTCTAAGGATCATTTTGACTGCCTCCAGAAGTTAGATCAGATGGCAAATTGGATTTGGTGCTAGGTCTTTCCCTTTAGGTTTTACCCCAACAATGTTTTCATTAGTTTCGCTCACTCTCGAAATCAAGCATTTTACAGCAGGTTGGAGCAGCCTGTATCTCAGCACAGGAATAAGGTAGGGAAGAATTCTAAGGATCATTTTGACTGCCTCCAGAAGTTAGATCAGATGGCAAATTGGATTTGGTGCTAGGTCTTTCCCTTTAGGTTTTACCCCAACAATGTTTTCATTAGTTTCGCTCACTCTCGAAATCAAGCATTTTACCAGCAGG
>NW_027143124.1:0-82207 GCF_026170545.1 Melanerpes formicivorus
AAAAAACTCGTAAGCTGAATTAGCAAAGCAGTGGAGCTATATTTACAAAGCGATGTAGGGTTTGCAGGGAGATATTTACAAATTTACAATATCTACAATATATACAAAGATATACAACAGAGTAACACAGAAATGAGAGTGACCCCCTCGGCAGAGGGGTCCCCCACCTCCGCTCTCCCCCTCTCTCCCCCCCTTTCCCCAGAATGGGATAGGAAGAGAAAGGAAAGAGAGGAAAAAAAAAGTTAGAAGCAGTTCGTGTTAATTGGAAGGGAGTTAGTATACAGGCCTGTTATCTGGTTTTCAAGGCCGAGGCCTTGGCAGAAAGCCCAGCACAGGCAAAGCTGCTGCACGAAGCAAAGACGGAAGCAAGACTGACTGAGAAGTGCTGGAAATGTCCACTTCACTCCCACTTCAGAAGGTGCTTCCTCCCACTCGTCCAATGAAATTAGTTTAGACTATTCCTTCCGTTTACCAACTTCCGTCCACCATATTCTCTTTCTTAAGGGGGCAACGTCAACCGGCCACAGTCCACCCCTTCTAAACAATTTCATTGGCTGTTCATACTGTCCATCCAATACAAAACGATATTTACAGTTCGTGAGTAAAGTTCATAGTCCATTCCGGCTATGCTCAGATGTAGATGATTCAAAAGTCCAAGAAAATCAGAAAATGAGAAAAATGGAAAACAGTTCATTCCTTCGCCGACGAAGCGAAGAAAAGGGAAACAGGAATTCTCAGGGTCTCTTAGTTGACTCAGGGCTCTCAGGGATCTCAGGGTTCGTGCACCGTAGATTCCTTGTTGATTCTTCCTCTGGACGCGATGTAGCTGTACAACAGTTTGAAATTAACCTCTTTCAGCTAAAGTTAGATTTCTTTGCGGAATACACTGAATTTCACCATTCTCTTGCATTACCCAATAAGTGTGACCCGGACCTTCAGCTGAAACCACCCCTCGGACAGGTTTAGCCTCTCCTGAGGGTGAAAATACCCAAACAGTTTTACCTAACAGATTCTTTTCTCTAACAACAGGAACTCTGTCACCTTCTACTTTCTGTAGCAAATCTGAATGTGCAGGTCCAGCTCGGTTCACTGAACCTCTACTATTTACCAGCCAGGTTGCTTGTGCTAAATGTTTTTCCCAGTTTTTCAAAGATCCACCTCCCATGGCTTTGAGAGTGGTCTTCAACAAACCGTTGTAGCGTTCAATCTTCCCTGAAGCTGGTGCATAGTAGGGAATGTGGAATATCCACTCAATACCGTGCTCTTTTGCCCAGTTCTTTACAAGGTTGTTCTTGAAATGAGTTCCGTTGTCTGACTCAATCCTCTCTGGAGTTCCGTGTCTCCACAGGATCTGTCTCTCCAGACCGAGAATGGTGTTGCGTGCAGTTGCATGCGGAACTGGATAAGTTTCCAACCATCCAGTGTTTGCCTCTACCATAGTAAGCACGTATTGCTTACCAGAACGAGAACGTGGTAGAGTGATGTAGTCAATCTGCCAAGCTTCACCATACTTGTACTTGGACCATCTGTCACCATACCACAAGGGTTTAAGTCGTTTTGCCTGCTTAATAGCAGCACAAATGTCACAGTCATGGATGACTTGCGTGATAGCATCCATGGAAATGTCTATGGATCTGTCACGAGCCCATTGGTATGTTGCATCTCTGCCTTGATGTCCTGACGAATCGTGAGCCCACCGAGCTAAGAATATCTCACCCCGGTGTTTCCAGTCGAGATCAAGATTAGAGTCCATGTCTACTTGAGAAACTCTTGCAGCTAGATCTGCCTGATGGTTGTGTTGTTGTTCCTCAGTAGCTTTGCTCTTAGGATTGTGAGCATCGATGTGTCTCACTTTCACTGGAATTCTCTCGATTCGATCAGCAATGTCCTGCCACAGGTTGGCTGCCCAAATGGGCTTTCCTTTCCTCTGCCAACCACTCTTCTTCCAGTTCTTTAGCCAATCCCATAGAGCATTGGCTACCATCCATGAGTCGGTGTAGAGATAAAGCTTTGGCCATCTCTCACGTTCAGCCACGTCGAGAGCTAGCTGGACAGCTTTTACCTCTGCGAATTGACTGGACTCTCCTTCTCCATCTTTCGCCTCTGCAACTCGGCGTGTTGGACTCCACACAGCAGACTTCCACCTTCGCTTGTTTCCAACAAGACGACAGGAACCGTCTGTGAACAAAGCATATTTCTTTTCATCATCAGAAAGGTCATTGTAAGGAGGAGCTTCCTCAGCACGAGTTACTTTCTCCTCTGGAGGTTTGGCACAGTTGATACCTTCAGGCCAACTTGAGATCACCTCCACTAGACCAGGTCTTTCAAGATTTCCCATTCGAGCTCTCTGTGTTATCAGAGCCATCCACTTAGACCAGGTTGAGTCTGTGGCATGATGTGGTGTGGATCCTTTGCCTTTGAACATCCAATTCAAAACTGGTAATCTGGGAGCTAAGAGAAGTTGTGATTCAGTTCCAATCACTTCAGAAGATGCTTTCACTCCTTCATAGGCAGCTAAAATTTCTTTCTCTGTTGGAGTATAATTAGCCTCTGAACCTCTGTAACCTCGACTCCAGAAACCAAGAGGTCGTCCACGCGTCTCACCTGGAGCTTTTTGCCACAAGCACCAGGTTGGACCATTGTCACTTGCAGCCGTGTACAAAATGTTCTTAATGTCTGGACCATCTCGGACAGGTCCCAGACCCATTGCTTGAATTACTTCTTGCTTTATCTGGTCAAAGGCTGCTTGTTGTTCAGGTCCCCAGTGGAAATGGTTTCTCTTTCGAGTCACATCATACAGAGGTTTCACAATCTGACTGTATCCAGGAATGTGCAGTCTCCAAAATCCCACTATCCCCAAGAAACGTAGGGTCTCTTGCTTGTTTGTGGGACTTGCCATGGTAGAGACTCTATTTACCACATCCATTGGAATGTGTCGGCGTCCATCCTGCCACCGCACTCCCAGAAACTGAATCTCTGTGGTAGGTCCTTTCACCTTGTCTCGTTTGATGGCAAAACCTGCATCCAGAAGAATGTCAATGATTTTGTTACCTTTCTTGAAGACTTCCTCAGCAGTTTTACCCCAGACGATGATATCATCGATGAACTGGATGTGTTCTGGAGCACCGCCTTTCTCCAGAGCATCGTGGATCACTGCATGACAGATGCTTGAGCTGTGGATCCAGCCCATTGGCAGCCTGTTGAAAGTGTACTGGATTCCTCTCCAGGTGAAAGCAAACTGAGGCCTGCATTCCTCTGCTATGGGAATAGAGAAAAATGCATTAGCAATGTCTATGGTAGCATACCATTTGGCCTCTTTGGATTCCAGCTCATACTGTAGCTCCATCATGTCTGGTACTGCTGCACTCATAGGTGGTGTCACTTCATTTAGGGCTCGGTAGTCTACCGTCAGACGCCAGTCTCCATTCTGCTTCCGCACAGGCCACACTGGACTGTTGAAAGGTGAATGAGTTTTGCTGATGACTTTCTGACTTTCCAACTGACGAATCAGATTCTGAATGGGCAACAAAGAGTCACGGTTGGTTCTGTATTGTCTGTGATGCACAGTCTGAGAAGCAACTGGCAATTTAATGTCCTGTATCTTATGTTGTCCCACAACTGCAGATTCATCAGAAAGCTCAGGTCTGGCAGATAGCTTCAATTTTTGTCCATCAATTTCTATAGAAGCTACTCCAAAAGCCCATTTGTAACCTCTAGGGTCTTTGAAACGCCCTTCTCTCAGAAAATCAATTCCCAAAATACAAGGTGCATCCGGTCACAACTGTATGCTTTCTCCATTGTTTACCAGTCAGACTTATATTAACCTCTACCTTACTTAACTCTTGAGATCCACCAGTGACTCCCAGAATAGTTATAGACTCTGATCCCTGATAATTTGATGGTATTATGGTGCACTGAGCTCCTGTGTCAACCAAGGCCCTGTACTTCCGAAATTGTGAAGTGCCAGGCCACTGGATGTACACATCCCAATAGATTCTATTATCTCTGTTATCCCTCTCCTCCCCCTGGCGGGAGGCAGGGCACCCCTAGTTATGGGGAACATGCGCACATGTGCATTGCACATAGTTTGCAGGGTTATAACTTTGCATGTTATAACTGGAGCCACTGTTGGAGCCATAAGAGTCGTTCTGGGGAACTGTGGAAGTAACAGCTACCCTTCTGGTATTGCTACCTCGGGTTCTGCCACTTTGCAATTCCCTCAGTCTCCTGAAAAGATTAGAAGTTGGTTGGCCATCCCAGCGGTTCATGTTCTCACCAAACTGATCACGCAGAGTTATCCAAATAGTTCTACGTGACTGCCTTGGTGGTCTGTTTTGGAATGACCTGTTTTGGAATGTCCTGTTTTGGAATGTCCTGTTCTGGAATGACCTCCTTGGAGGACGTGTATTCCTCACAGATGAGACTTGTATCCACCTGGAGGAAGAATTGAAATTATCCTTCTGTGCCAATTGGTATATGGAATCTTTTAACTCTCTTATGCAATTCTGAATATCACCAGACATAGTTTTGATGGCTGAAACCAAAGAACCACGTGTCATGCTATCCTCCAATTGTCTCATTTGATCACTGAATTGGCCAACCATGGGAGAAGCTCCACCATAACTTCTTGACACAATTCTGCTTGCCAGAATGTTTGCATAATTAGAAGGAGCAAGTTTGATGATCTTTTTAGCTAGACCAATACCCACAGGAATGTCATCAGGGTTCAGAGTTTCATGTTCACCATAGAGTAGCTCTCTAACAGCAAATTCTCTCAAGCGCTTAATTCCCTCATCTATGGTAGTCCAGGGTTTAGGATTCCATGGAAGATCATCTCGGGAAGGGTATCTCAGGGCAACCGCTATTAAGAGGCGTATCCACAGATTAACCTTACCGAGAGCTTCGCCTAGATGTCTATCTATTCCATTGTCCCTTGAGAGAGTTCCTAACTGAGCTGCTGACTTGTCTCCAACTGTTAGAGCTGAAGCACCTGTATCATAACACCTACTAAGCCAAGCTAGAACTGGCTCCTTATCTGCCCTGGTGAAATCTTTACGGACATTTCTCAATTCCTCCCGTGGTGACGAACAGTCCGTAATGTCATCTTCATCTTCATCTCCCTGAATTCTTTGACCGTAAAATCCTGCTGTCATTCTCCTAAGGATCTCTTTAAGCTGAGAACCACCTTTGCCAGCTGCTTTCCTAGCTTCATCTCTATCCTGCTTTGATCTCACTAGGTTAGCTAGATCTTTAAAACAAACCTTCTCTTCCTCCTGAGCAGGATCTTTTAGAGTAGAGGGCCCCTCACCAGGATCAGTCTCCTCCTCTTCTTCTCCATCTTTGCCCTTTCCAGCTCTAGTCTTTAAAGGAGCCACCTTAACTGGAGCTATGTTTGAATTTACAGCCACCTTAATGGAAGCTGACAGGTCCTGAGATAAATCAGCTGCTGGGGCAGTGACTTCCGGTCCCACTGAGGGAGTGGGTGGAAGTGACGTTGCTCCATTAATGGCCGATGGAGAAGAAGAAGGAGAAGGAGTGGGAGAAGGAGTAGGTGCCATGTTGATACCAGCCGATGCCCTTGGCTGCTTGCCAGAATCAGCAAAGTCATTTAGAGCTGCTTTACCAATTAACTTTTTAGCCTTCTTTTTAACTGACACGGGTTCTCCACAGTCCTCGTCACTAGATGACTCTGGGACTGATCTGGAGCCATGGCGTTTTCTTTTTGATCTAGTTTTAATAACAAAACACGCCCTGGACACCTTTTTCTCCCGACGCCAGGAATACAGAGAATACACATTAGTTATCACCAGCAGCAGAATTATACACATGAAATAAATCACCTTTGGATCCCAGGCATCACCTAAAGTTACTGTCTCCTCAGGCGGAATCTTAAAACTCTTTATCTCAATTGGGAGAGTGGTGGATGTAACATTCCTGTATCTCACTGGCCATAATAAATTAATACATTTTCCATACCATAATTTAACTCTATACATAACCCACATATAAATTGTCCGCACCAAATATTTACCCAGGTAATCCAAAATCAAACCCAAACAATATCTGTAAACCAGAGCCCCAAAAATTGAAAAGAATAATCGCTCCACAAACCACAATACCTTCATGTTTGCTAATTCAGCTGGAAAACACTAAATCAATCAAATAATAAATTAAACTAATTATCTGCCGCACGTTGGGTACGCCAATAAAAAAAATGTGGTGGGTTTGGAAGGATAAGGCTGAGAAGCCTCCTCCCTTCCCCCTTTGTAAAGTAAAAGGAAAAAAAAATTGAAGGGAAAGGAAAAAAAAAACTCGTAAGCTGAATTAGCAAAGCAGTGGAGCTATATTTACAAAGCGATGTAGGGTTTGCAGGGAGATATTTACAAATTTACAATATCTACAATATATACAAAGATATACAACAGAGTAACACAGAAATGAGAGTGACCCCCTCGGCAGAGGGGTCCCCCACCTCCGCTCTCCCCTCTCTCCCCCCCTTTCCCCAGAATGGGATAGGAAGAGAAAGGAAAGAGAGGAAAAAAAAAGTTAGAAGCAGTTCGTGTTAATTGGAAGGGAGTTAGTATACAGGCCTGTTATCTGGTTTTCAAGGCCGAGGCCTTGGCAGAAAGCCCAGCACAGGCAAAGCTGCTGCACGAAGCAAAGACGGAAGCAAGACTGACTGAGAAGTGTTGGAAATGTCCACTTCACTCCCACTTCAGAAGGTGCTTCCTCCCACTCGTCCAATGAAATTAGTTTAGACTATTCCTTCCGTTTACCAACTTCCGTCCACCATATTCTCTTTCTTAAGGGGGCAACGTCAACCGGCCACACGGCCCCAACCTCAGTCCCAGCCCTGCTCACTGCCCCGGCCCCAGCTCCAGCTCCAGCCCTACCCCAGCCCTGCCCCAGCCTCGGGCCCAGCCCTGTCCCAGGCCCAGCCCAGAACCCAGCCCAGACTCAGCCCCGACCCCAGCCCAGCCCCTGCCCTGGACCCAGCCCCAGCCCAGCCCCAGCCCAGCCTCAGCCCCGGCTCCAGTACCCGCCCCTGCCCAGCCCAGAACCAAGCCCAGCACCAGCCCTGGCCCCAGCCCTGGCCCCAGACCCAGTCCCAGCCCCAGACCCAGACCAGCCCCAGCCCAGCACCTGCCCCAGCCCTACCGCAGCCCAGTCCCGGTCCCAGCCCAGTCCTAGCCCTGCCCCAGCCCTATCCCCGGCCCCAGCCCAGCCCCAGCCCAGCCCTGTTCCAGCCCCCGCCCTGCCCCAGCCCCAGCCCTGCACCGAACCCAGCCCCAGCCCTGCTCCAGCCCTGCCCAAGCCTCGGGCCCAGCACTTCCCCAGGCCCAGCCGAGACCCCAGCCCAGCCCCAGCCCAAGCCCTGCCCCAGCCCAGCCCTAGCACCAGCCCCAGCCCAGCCCAGCCCCTGCCCTGGACCCAGCCCCAGCCCCAGCCCAGCCCCTGCCCCACCCTGGACCCAGCCCCAGCCCCAGCCCAGCCCCTGCCCTGGACCCAGCCCCAGCCCCAGCCCAGCCCCAGCCCCACCGTGGACCCAGCCCCAGCCCCAGCCCTAGCCCAGCCCTGCCCTCAGCCCAGGCCGAGCCCAGCCCCCAGCCCAGCCCCACTCACGGCCCCAGCCCCAGCCCCAGCCCAGCCCTAGCCCAGCCCTGCCCCAGCCCCAGCCCTGCACTGAACCCAGCCCCAGCCCCAGCCCAGCCCCAGCCCAGCCCCTGCCCTGGACCCAGCCCCAGCCCTGCCCCAGCCCCAGCCCTGCACCGAACCCAGCCCCAGTCCCCGCCCCAGCCCAGCCCTGCTCCC
This sequence comes from Melanerpes formicivorus, assembly GCF_026170545.1. Lineage (NCBI taxonomy): Eukaryota > Metazoa > Chordata > Aves > Piciformes > Picidae > Melanerpes > Melanerpes formicivorus. Next base: position 7,813 of record NW_027143124.1, read on the forward strand.
AGCCCCGGCCCCAGCCCCGGCTCCAGCCCTACCCCAGCCCAGCCCCAGCCCAAGGCCCAGCCTCCAGCCTAGTCCTGCTTCAGCGCCGGCCCCAACCCAGCCCCAGCCCCGGGCCCAACCTCAGTCCCAGCCCTGCCCCAGCCTCGGGCCCAGCCCTGTCCCAGGCCCAGCCCAGAACCCAGCCCAGCCTCAGCCTCGGCCCCAGCCCTGCCCTGCCCTCAGCCACAGCCCAGCCCCAGCCCCGCCCCGGCCCAGCCCAGCCACAGCCCAGCTCCTGCCCTGGACCCAGCCCCAGTCGCAGCCCCGGTCCCAGCCTAGACCCTAGCCCAGCCTCAGCCTTGGCTCCAGTCCCTGCCCCAGTCCAGCCCAGAACCCAGCCCAGCACCAGCCCTGTCCCCAGCCCCGGCTCCTGCCCCAGCCCCAGCCCTAGCCCAGCCCTGCCCTCAGCCCCAGCCCCAGCCCCAGCCCAGCCCCAGCCCCAGACCTGCCCCAGAACAGCCCCAGCCTCCGCCCAGCCCCAGCCCTGGCCCCCGCCCCAGCCCCAGCCCAGCCCCAGCCCTGTGCCAGCCCTCACCCAGCCCCAGCCCAGCCCCTGCCCTGGACAAAGCCCCAGCCCTAACCCAGCCCTGACCTCAGCCCCAGCCCCAGCCCCACCCCCAGCCCTGCCCCGGCCCAGCCCCAGCCCCAGCCCAGCCCCAGCCCCAGCCCAGCCCCTGCCCTGGACACAGCCCCAGCCCTAACCCAGCCCTGCCCTCAGCCCCAGCCCCAGCCCCAGCCCCAGCCCTGCCCCGCCCCAGCCCAGCCCAGAACCCAGTCCAGCACCAGCCCTGGCCCCAGCCCTGGCCCCAGCCCCAGTCCCAGCCCCAGCCCCAGACCAGCCCCAGCCCAGCCCCTGCCCAGCCCCACTCCCATCCCTACCCCCAGCCCTGCCCCAGCCCCAGCCCCAGCCCCAACACTGGCCCCAGCCTGTCCCACCCCCAGTCCTACCCCAGCCGCGGCCCCAGCCCCAGCCCTGCCCCCAGCCCAGCCCCAGCCCAAGGCCCAGCCTCCAGCCTAGTCCTGCTTCAGCGCTGGCCCCAACCCAACCCCAGCCCCGGCCCCAACCTCAGTCCCAGCCCTGCTCACAGCCCCGGCCCCAGCTCCAGCTCCAGCCCTACCCCAGCCCTGCCCCAGCCTCGGGCCCAGCCCTGTCCCAGGCCCAGCCCAGAACCCAGCCCAGCCTCAGCCCCGGCCCCAGCCCAGACCCTAGCCCAGCCTCAGTCCTGGCTCCAGTCCCCGCCCCAGCCCCAGCCCTGCCCCCAGCCCGGCCCCAGCACCTGCCCCAGCCCCAGCCCCACCCTCGGCCCCAGCCCAGCCCCAGCCCAGCCTCAGCCTCGGCCCCAGCCCTGCCCCCGCACAAGACCTAGACCAGCCCTGCCCTCAACCCAGCCCCCACCCCAGCCCAGCCCTGCCCTCAGCCACAGCCCAGCCCCAGCCCCGCCCCGGCCCAGCCCAGCCACAGCCCAGCCCCTTTCCTGGACCCAGCCCCAGTCACAGCCCCGGCCCCAGCCCAGACCCTAGCCCAGCCTCAGCCCTGGCTCCAGTCCCCGCCCCAGCCCAGCCCTGCTCCCAGCCCAGGCCCCAGCCCCAGCCCCAGCCCCAGCCCCACCCTCGGCCCCAGCCCAGCCCCAGCCCCAGCCCAGCCCCAGCCACAGCCTAGCCCCAGCCCCAGCCCAGCCCTGCCCTCAGCCCAGGCCCAGCCCTAGCCCAGCCCTGCCCTCAGCCCCAGCCCCAGCCCCAGCCCTGCCCCAGTCCCTGCCCCAGCCCAGTCCTGGTCCCAGCCCAGCCTCTGCCTTAACCCAGCCCCAGACCCTAGCCCTGCCCTTGACTTGTTTCCAGCCCCGACCACAGCCCTGCCCCCAGCCGAGCCCCGGCCCCAGCGCTCAGGCCTGCCCCCAACACGGCCCCAGCCCAAGGCCCAGCCTCCAGCATAGTTCTGCCCCATCCCCGGCCCCAGCCCAGCCCCAGACCCAGCCCCAGCCCCAGCCCTGTCCCCAGCCCCTTCCCTGCCCCAGCCCTACCCCAGCCCTGTCCCGGTCCCAGCCCAGGCCCAGCCCGGTCCCAGCACCAGCTCAGCTCCAGCCACAGCCCTGTCCCAGCCCCAGCCCCAGCCCCTGCCCTGGACCCAGCCTCAGCCCTGCCCCAGCCCTGGACTAAGCCCCACCCGCAGCCCCAGCCCCAGCCCAGCCCTAGCCCAGCCCTGCCCCAGCCCCAGCCACAGCCCAGCCCCAGCCCCAGCCCCAGCCCCGGACCCAGCTGAGCCCCTGCCCAGCCCCACTCCCATCCCTACCCCCCGCCCTGCCCCAGCCCCAGCCCCAGCCCCAACAACAATCCAGCCCCAGCTTGACCCACCCCCAGTCCTACCCCAGCCCCGGCCCCAGCCCCAGCCCTGACCCCAGCCCAGCCCCAGCCCAAGGCCCAGCCTCCAGCCTAGTCCTGCTTCAGCGCCGGCCCCAACCCAGCCCCAGCCCCGGCCCCAACCTCAGTCCCAGCCCCGGCCCCAACCTCAGTCCCAGCCCTGCTCACAGCCCCGGCCCCAGCTCCAGCTCCAGCCCTACCCCAGCCCTGCACCAGCCTCGGGCCCAGCCCTGTCCCAGGCCCAGCCCAGAACCCAGCCCAGACTCAGCCCCGGCCCCAGCCCCGCCTCCAGCCCTACCCCAGCCCTGCCCCAGCCCAGCCCCAGCCTCAGACCAGCCCCAGCCCTGGACCCAGCCCCAGTTGCAGCCCCGGCCCCAGCCCAGACCCTAGCCCAGCCTCAGACCCGGCTCCAGTCCCCGCCCCAGCCCAGCCCTGCTCCCAGCCCCGGCCCCAGCCCCGGCTCCAGCCCTACCCCAGCCCTGCCCAGCCCAAGGCCCAGCCTCCAGCCTAGTCCTGCTTCAGCGCCGGCCCCAACCCAGCCTCAGCCCCGGCCCCAACCTCAGTCCCAGCCCTGCCCCAGCCTCGGGCCCAGCCCTGTCCCAGGCCCAGCCCAGAACCCAGCCCAGCCTCAGCCTCGGCCCCAGCCCTGCCCCGGCCCCAGCCCAGCCCCAGCCCTATACCTGCCCCCAACCCAGCCCTGCCCCAGCCCCACACCTGCCCCAGCCCCAGCCCTAGCCTTGCCCTGCCCTCAGTCCAGCCCCAGGCCTGGACCCAGCCCCAGCCCTGCCCAGAACACAGCCCCAGCCCCCACCCCATCCCTGCCCCCACTCCCAGCCGCAGCCCCAGCCACAGCCCAGCCCCAGCCCCGGCCCAAGCCCAGCCCCAGCCCAAGGCATAGCCTCCAGCCTAGTACTGCCCCAGGCACAGCCCCAGCCCTGCCCCAGCCCTGGCTTCTGCCCCAGTCCCGGCCCCACCCCAGCCGCAGCCCTGCCCAAGACTTGGTTCCAGCCCCAGCCCCAGCCCAGCCCCAGCCCCACCCTGGACCCAGCACCAGCCCCAGCCCCGGCCCCAACCTCAGTCCCAGCCCTGCCCCAGCCTCAGGCCCAGCCCAGAACCCAGCCCAGCCTCAGTTCCGGCCCCAGCCCTGCCCCCGCCCAAGACCTAGACCAGCCCTGCCCTCAACCCAGCCCCAGCCCCAGCCCAGCCCTGCCCTCAGCCACAGCCCAGCCCCAGCACCGCCCCGGCCCAGCCCAGCCACAGCCCAGCCCCTGCCCTGGACCCAGCCCTGCTCCCAGCCCCGGCTCCAGCCCCGGCTCCAGTCCCCGCCCCAGCCCAGCAAAGAACCCAGCCCAGCACCAGACCCGGCCCCAGCCCAGACCCTAGCCCAGCCTCAGCCGTGGCTCCAGTCCCCGCCCCTGCCCAGCCCTGCTCCCAGCCCTAGCCCCAGCCCCAGACCAGCCGCAGCCCAGCACCTGCCCCAGCCCTACCGCAGCCCAGTCCCGGTCCCAGCCCAGTCCCAGCCCTGCCCCAGCCCTGTCCCCGGCCCCAGCCCAGCCCTAGCCCAGCCCTGTTCCAGCCCCCGCCCTGCCCCAGCCCCAGCCCTGCACCGAACCCAGCCCCAGCCCTACTCCAGCCCTGCCCAAGCCTCGGGCCCAGCCCTTCCCCAGGCCCAGCCGAGACCCCAGTCCAGCCCCACCCTCGGTCCCAGCCCAGCCCCAGTCCCAGCCCTGCCCCAGCCCAGCCCTAGCACCAGCCCCAGCCCAGCCCCTGCCCTGGACCCAGCCCCAGCCCCAGCCCAGCCCCTGCCCTGGACCCAGCCCTGCCCCAGCCCAGCCCCACCCACGGCCCCAGCCCAGCCATAGCCCAGCCCCGGCCCCAGCCCCGCCTCCAGCCCTACCCCAGCCCTGCCACAGCCCAGCCCCAGCCACAGCGCAGCCCCAGCCCTGGACCCAGCCCCAGTTGCAGCCCCGGCCCCAGCCCAGACCCTAGCCCAGCCTCAGACCCGGCTCCAGTCCCCGCCCCAGCCCAGCCCTGCTCCCAGCCCCGGCCCCAGCCCCGGCTCCAGCCCTACCCCAGCCCTTCCCAGCCCAAGGCCCAGCCTCCAGCCTAGTCCTGCTTCAGCGCCGGCCCCAACCCAGCCCCAGCCCCGGCCCCAACCTCAGTCCCAGCCCTGCCCCAGCCTCGGGCCCAGCCCTGTCCCAGGCCCAGCCCAGAACCCAGCCCAGCCTCAGCCTCGGCCCCAGCCCTGCCCCGGCCCCAGCCCAGCCCCAGCCATATACCTGCCCCCAACCCAGCCCTGCCCCAGCCCCACACCTGCCCCAGCCCCAGCCCTAGCCTTGCCCTGCCCTCAGTCCAGCCCCAGGCCTGGACCCAGCCCCAGCCCTGCCCAGAACACAGCCCCAGCACCCACCCCATCCCTGCCCCCACTCCCAGCCGCAGCCCCAGCCACAGCCCAGCCCCAGCCCCGGCCCAAGCCCAGCCCCAGCCCAAGGCATAGCCTCCAGCCTAGTACTGCCCCAGGCACAGCCCCAGCCCTGCCCCAGCCCTGGTTCCTGCCCCAGCCCCGGCCCCACCCCAGCCGCAGCCCTGCCCAAGACTTGGTTCCAGCCCCAGCCCCAGCCCCAGCCCCAGCCCCACCCTCGGCCCCAGATCAGCCCCAGACCCAGCCCTGCCCCAGACCAGCCCCACCCACCGCCCAACCCCAGCCCTGCCCCCAGCCCAGCCCCATCCCCACCCTGGACCCAGCCCCAGCCCCAGCCCTAGCCCAGCCCTGCCCTCAGCCCAGGCCCAGCCCAGCCCCCAGCCCAGCCCCACCCACGGCCCCAGCCCCAGCCCCAGCCCAGCCCCAGCCCCACCCCTGCCCCAGCCCAGCCCCGGCCCCTGCCCAGCCCCTCTTCCATACCTGCCCCCAGCCCTGCCCCAGCCGCATCCCCAGCCCCAGCCCTGTCCCAGCCCCAGCCTCAGCCCCGGGCCCCAGCCCAGCCCCTGCCATGGACCCAGCCCCAGCCCCAGCCCCAGCCAAGCCCCTGCCCTGGACCCAGCCCCAGCCCAGCCCCAGCCCCAACCCAGCCTCAGCCCCAGCTCCAGTCCCCGCCCCAGCCCAGCCCAGAACCCAGCCCAGCACCAGCCCTGGCCCCAGCCCCAGTCCTGGCCCCAGCCCCAGCCTCAGCCCCAGCCCCAGACCAGCCCCAGCCCAGCACCTGCCCCAGCCCTACCGCAGCCCAGTCCCGGTCCCAGCCCAGTCCCAGCCCTGCCCCAGCCCTGGACCCAGCCCCAGCCCAGACCGTAGCCCAGCCTCAGACCCGGCTCCAGTCCCCCGCCCCAGCCCAGCCCTGCTCCCAGCCCCGGCCCCAGCCCCGGCTCCAGCCCTACCCCAGCCCTGCCCAGCCCAAAGCCCAGCCTCCAGCCTAGTCCTGCTTCAGCGCCGGCCCCAACCCAGCCCCAGCCCCGGCCCCAACCTCAGTCCCAGCCCTGCCCCAGCCTCGGGCCCAGCCCTGTCCCAGGCCCAGCCCAGTCCCAGCCCTGCTCCAGCCCTGTCCCCAGCCCCAGCCCAGCCCTAGCCCAGCCCTGTTCCAGCCCCCGCCCTGCCCCAGCCCCAGCCCTGCACCGAACCCAGCCCCAGCCCTACTCCAGCCCTGCCCAAGCCTCGGGCCCAGCCCTTCCCCAGGCCCAGCCGAGACCCCAGCCCAGCCCCACCCTCGGCCCCAGCCCAGCCCCAGCCCCAGCCCTGCCCCAGCCCAGCCCTAGCACCAGCCCCAGCCCAGCCCCTGCCCTGGACCCAGCCCCAGCCCCAGCCCAGCCCCAGCCCCACCCTGGACCCAGCACCAGCCCCAGCCCAGCCCCTGCATGGGACCCAGCCCCAGCCCCAGCCCAGACCCAGACCCAGCCCTGCCCCAGCCCAGCCCCACCCACCGCCCGACCCCAGCCCTGCCCCCAGCCCCAGCCCAGCCCCTGCCCTGGACCCAACCCCAGCCCCATCCCTGGACCCAGCCCCAGTTGCAGCACCGGCCCCGGCCCAGACCCTAGCCCAGCCTCAGCCCCAGCTCCAGTACCCGCCCCAGCCCAGCCCTGCTCCCAGCCCCGGCCCCAGCCCCGGCTCCAGCCCTACCCCTGCCCTGCCCCAGCCCAAGGCCCAGCCTCCAGCCTAGTCCTGCTTCAGCGCCGGCCCCAACCCAGCCCCAGCCCCGGCCCCAACCTCAGTCCCAGCCCTGCCCCAGCCTCAGGCCCAGCCCTGTCCCAGGCCCAGCCCAGAACCCAGCCCAGCCTCAGCCCCGGCCCCAGCCCTGCCCCCGCCCAAGACCTAGACCAGCCCTGCCCTCAACCCAGCCCTGCCCCAGCCCAGCCCTGCTCCCAGCCCCGGCCCCAGCCCCGGCTCCAGCCCTACCCCTGCCCTGCCCCAGCCCAAGGCCCAGCCTCCAGCCTAGTCCTGCTTCAGCGCCGGCCCCAACCCAGCCCCAGCCCCGGCCCCAACCTCAGTCCCAGCCCTGCCCCAGCCTCAGGCCCAGCCCTGTCCCAGGCCCAGCCCAGAACCCAGCCCAGCCTCAGCCCCGGCCCCAGCCCTGCCCCCGCCCAAGACCTAGACCAGCCCTGCCCTCAACCCAGCCCTGCCCCAGCCCAGCCCTGCTCTCAGCCACAGCCCAGCCCCATCCCCAGCCCTGCCCCAGCCCAGCCCCACCCACGGCCCCAGCCCCGGCCCCAGCCCAGCCATAGCCCAGCCCCGGCCCCAGCCCCGGCTCCAGCCCTACCCCACCCCTGCCCCAGCCCAGCCCCAGCCCCAGCCCAGCCCCAGCCCTGGACCCAGCCCCAGTTGCAGCCCGGGCCCCAGCCTAGACCCTAGCCCAGCCTCAGCCGTGGTTCCAGTCCCCGCCCCTGCCCAGCCCTGCTCCCAGCCCTAGCCCCAGCCCCAGACCAGCCCCAGCCCAGCACCTGCCCCAGCCCTACCGCAGCCCAGTCCCGGTCCCAGCCCAGTCCCAGCCCAGCCTCAGCCTCGGCCCCAGCCCTGTCCCGGCCCCAGCCCAGCCCCAGCCCTATACCTGCCCCCAACCCAGCCCAGCCCCAGCCCCACACCTGCCCCAGCCCCAGCCCTAGCCTTGTCCTGCCCTCAGTCCAGCCCCAGGCCTGGACCCAGCCCCAGCCCTGCCCAGAACACAGCCCCAGCCCCCACCCCATCCCTGCCCCACTCCCAGCCGCAGCCCCAGCCACAGCCCAGCCCCAGCCCGGCCCAAGCCCAGCCCCAGCCCAATGCATAGCCTCCAGCCTAGTACTGCCCCAGGCACAGCCCCACCCCTGCCCCAGCCCTGGCTCCTGCCCCAGCCCCGGCCCCACCCCAGCCACAGCCCTGCCCTAGACTTGGTTCCAGCCCAGCCCCAGCCCCAGCCCCAGCCCCACCCTCGGCCCCAGCCCAGACCCAGACCCAGCCCTGCCCCAGACCAGCCCCACCCACCGCCCAACCCCAGCCCTGCCCCCAGCCCAGCCCCATCCCCACCCTGGACCCAGCCCCAGCCCCAGCCCTAGCCCAGCCCTGCCCTCAGCCCAGGCCCAGCCCAGCCCCCAGCCCAGCCCCACCCACGGCCCCAGCCCCAGCCCCAGCCCAGCCCCAGCCCAGCCCCAGCCCAGCCCCAGCCCCACCCCTGCCCCAGTCCAACCCCAGCCCCTGCCCAGCCACTCTTCCATCCCTGCCCCCAGCCCTGCCCCAGCCGCATCCCCAGCCCCAGCCCTGTCGCAGCCCCAGCCTCAGCCCCGGCCCCAGCCCAGCCCCTGCCCTGGACCCAGGCCCAGCCCAGCCCCAGTCCCAGCCCAGCCTCAGCCCCAGCTCCAGTCCCCGCCCCAGCCCAGCCCAGAACCCAGCCCAGCACCAGCCCTGGCCCCAGCCCTGGCCCCAGCCCCAGTCCCAGCCCCAGCCCCAGCCCCAGCCCCAGCCCCAGACCAGCCCCAGCCCAGCACCTGCCCCAGCCCTACTGCAGCCCAGTCCCGGTCCTAGCCCAGTCCCAGCCCTGCCCCAGCCCTGGCCCCGGCCCCAGCCCAGACCCTAGCACAGCCTCAGACCCGGCTCCAGTCCCCGCCCCAGCCCAGCCCTGCTCCCAGCCCCGGCCCCAGCCCCGGCTCCAGCCCTACCCCAGCCCTGCCCCAGCCCAAGGCCCAGCCTCCAGCCTAGTCCTGCTTCAGCGCCGGCCCCACCCTCGGCCCCAGCCCAGACCCAGACCCAGCCCTGCCCCAGACCAGCCCCACCCACCGCCCAACCCCAGCCCTGCCCCCAGCCCAGCCCCATCCCCACCCTGGACCCAGCCCCAGCCCCAGCCCTAGCCCAGCCCTGCCCTCAGCCCAGGCCCAGCCCAGCCCCCAGCCCAGCCCCACCCACGGCCCCAGCCCCAGCCCCAGCCCAGCCCCAGCCCAGCCCCAGCCCAGCCCCAGCCCCACCCCCACCCCTGCCCCAGTCCAACCCCAGCCCCTGCCCAGCCCCTCTTCCATCCCTGCCCCCAGCCCTGCCCCAGCCGCATCCCCAGCCCCAGCCCTGTCGCAGCCCCAGCCTCAGCCCCGGCCCCAGCCCAGCCCCTGCCCTGGACCCAGGCCCAGCCCCAGCCCCAGTCCCAGCCCAGCCTCCGCCCCAGCTCCAGTCCCCGCCCCAGCCCAGCCCAGAACCCAGCCCAGCACCAGCCCTGGCCCCAGCCCTGGCCCCAGCCCCAGTCCTGGCCCCAGCCCCAGCCCCAGCCCCAGCCCCAGACCAGCCCCAGCCCAGCACCTGCCCCAGCCCTACTGCAGCCCAGTCCCGGTCCTAGCCCAGTCCCAGCCCTGCCCCAGCCCTGGCCCCGGCCCCAGCCCAGACCCTAGCACAGCCTCAGACCCGGCTCCAGTCCCCGCCCCAGCCCAGCCCTGCTCCCAGCCCCGGCCCCAGCCCCGGCTCCAGCCCTACCCCAGCCCTGCCCCAGCCCAAGGCCCAGCCTCCAGCCTAGTCCTGCTTCAGCGCCGGCCCCAACCTCAGTCCCAGCCCTGCCCGAGCCTCGGGCCCAGCTCTTCCCCAGGCCCAGCCGAGACCCCAGCCCAGCCCCACCCTCGGCCCCAGCTCAGCCCCAGCCCCAGCCCTGCCCCAGCCCAGCCCCACCCACCGCCCAGCCCCAGCCCTGCCCCCAGCCCAGCCTCATCCCCACCCTGGACCCAGCCCCAGCCCTAGCCCAGCCCTGCCCTCAGCCCAGGCCCAGCCCAGCCCCCAGCCCAGCCCCACCCACGGCCCCAGCCCCAGCCCCAGCCCAGCCCTAGCCCAGCCCTGCCCCAGTCCCAGCCCTACACTGAACCCAGCCCCAGCCCCAGCCCAGCCCCAGCCCAGCCCCTGCCCTGGGCCCAGCCCCAGCCCAGACCCAGCCCCAACCCTGCTCCCAGCCCCACCCCTGCTCCCAGCCCCGGCCCCAGCACCAGCCCCGGCTCCAGTCCCCGCCGCAGCCCAGCCCAGAACCCAGCCCAGCACCAGCCCTACCCCAGCCCTGCCCCAGCCTCGGGCCCAACCCTGCCCCAGCCCCAGACCTAGCCCAGCCCTGCTCTCAGCGCAGGCTCAGCCCAGCCCCCAGCCCAACCCCACCCACGGCCCCAGCCCCGGCCCCAGCCCAGCCATAGCCCAGCCCTGCCCCAGCCCCCGCCCTGTCCCAGCCCCAGCCCTGCACCGAACCCAGCCCCAGCCCCGGCCCCTGCCCCAGTCCCCGCCCCAGCCCAGCCCTGCTCCCAGCCCCGGCCCCAGCCCCGGCTCCAGCCCTACCCGAGCCCTGCCCCAGCCCAGCCCCAGCCCCAGCCCAGCCCCAGCCCCGGACCCAGCCCAGCCCCAGCCCCGGACCCAGCCCCAGTTGCAGCACCGGCCCCGGCCCAGACCCTAGCCCAGCCTCAGCCCCGGCTCCAGTCCCCGCCCCAGCCCAGCCCTGCTCCCAGCCCCGGCCCCAGCCCCGGCTCCAGCCCTACTCCAGCCCTGCCCCAGCCCAAGGCCCAGCCTCCAGCCTAGGCCTGCTTCAGCGCCGGCCCCAACCCAGCCCCAGCCCCGGCCCCAACCTCAGTCCCAGCCCTGCCCCAGCCTCGGGCCCAGCCCTGTCCCAGGCCCAGCCCAGAACCCAGCCCAGCTCTGCCCCCGCCCAAGACCTAGACCAGCCCTGCCCTCAACCCAGCCCCAGCCCCAGCCCAGCCCTGCCCTCAGCCACAGCCCAGCCCCAGCCACAGCCCAGCCCCAGCCCCAGCCCTAGCCCAGCCCTGCCCTCAGCCCAGCCCCAGCCCCAGCCCAGCCCTGCCCTCAGCCCAGGCCCAGCCCTAGCCCAGCCATTCCCTCAGCCCCAGCCCCAGCCCCAGCCCTGCCCCAGCCCAAGGCCCAGCCTCCAGCCTAGTCCTGCCCCAGCCCCAGCACCAGCCCAAAACCCAGCCCAGCACCAGCCCTGGCCCCAGACCTGGCCCCAGCCCAAGGCCCAGCCTCTATCCTAGTTCTGCCCGATCCCCGTCCCCAGCCCAGCCTCAGCCCTGCCCCAGCCCTGGACTAAGCCCCACCCGCAGCCCCAGCCCCAGCCCCAGCCCAGCCCCAGACCAGCCTCAGCCCCGGCTCCAGTCCCCGCCCCAGCCCAGCCCAGAACCAAGCCCAGCACCAGCCCTGGCCCCAGCTCTGGCCCCAGCCCCAGACCAGCCCCAGCCCCAGACCAGCCCCAGCCCAGCACCTGCAACAGCCCTACCGCAGCCCAGTCCCGGTCCCAGCCCTGCCCCAGCCCCAGACCTAGCCCAGCCCTGCTCTCAGCCCAGGCCCAGACCAGCCCCCAGCGCAGCCCCACCCACGGCCCCAGCCCCGGCCCCAGCCCAGCCCTAGCTCAGCCCTGTTCCAGCCGCCGCCCTGCCCCAGCCCCAGCCCTGCACCGAACCCAGCCCCAGCTCTACTCCAGCCCTGCCCAAGCCTCGGGCCCAGCCCTTCCCCAGGCCCAGCCGAGACCCCAGCCCAGCCCCACCCTCTGCCCCAGCCCAGCCCCAGCCCTAGCCCTGCCCCAGCCCAGCCCTAGCACCAGCCCCAGCCCAGCCCCTGCGCTGGACCCAGCCTCGGGCCCAGCCCAGACCCAGCCCCACCCCTGCCCCAGCCCAGCCCCACCCACCGCCCAACCCCAGCCCTGCCCCCAACCCAGCCCATTCCCCACCCTGGACCCAGCCCCGCCCCGGCCCAGCCCAGCCCCAGCCCCAGCCCTGCCCCAGCCCATCCCTAGCACCAGCCCCAGCCCAGCCCCTGCCCTGGACCCAGCCTCGGGCCCAGCCCAGACACAGCCCCACCCCTGCCCCAGCCCAGCCCCACCCACCGCCCAACCCCAGCCCTGCCCCCAGCCCAGCCCCATCCCCACCCTGGACCCAGCCCCAGCCCCAGCCCTAGCCCAGCCCTGCCCTCAGCCCAGGCCCAGCCCAGCCCCCAGCCCAGCCCCACCCACGGCCCCAGCCCCAGCCCCAGCCCAGCCCTAGCCCAGCCCTGCCCCAGCCCCAGCCCTGCACCGAACCCAGCCCCAGCCCCAGCCCAGCCCCAGCCCAGCCCCTGCCCTGGACCCAGCCCCAGCCCAGCCCCAGCCCCAGCCCAGCCCCACCCCTGCCCCAGCCCAGCCCCAGCCCCTGCCCAGCCCCTCTCCCATCCCTGCCCCCAGCCCTGCCCCAGCCCAAGGCCCAGCCTCCAGCCTAGTCCTGCTTCAGCGCCGGCCCCAACCCAGCCCAGCCCCGGCCCCAACCTCAGTCCCAGCCCTGCCCCAGCCTCGGGCCCAGCCCTGTCCCAGGCCCAGCCCAGAACCCAGCCCAGCCTCAGCCCCGGCCCCAGCCCTGCCCCCGCCCAAGACCAGACCAGCCCTGCCCTCAACCCAGCCCCAGCCCCAGCCCAGCCCTGCCCTCAGCCACAGCCCAGCCCCAGCCCCGCCCCGGCCCAGCCCAGCCCCAGCCCAGCCCCTGCCCTGGACCCAGCCCCAGTCGCAGCCCCGGCCCCAGCCCAGACCCTAGCCCAGCCTCAGCCCTGGCTCCAGTCCCCGCCCCAGCCCAGCCCTGCTCCCAGCCCCGGCCCGAGCACCAGCCCGGGCTCCAGTCCCCGCCCCAGCCCAGCCCAGAACCCAGCCCAGCACCAGCCCTACCCCAGCCCTGCCCCAGCCACAGCCCAGCCCCAGCCCTGGACCCAGCCCCAGTTGCAGCCCCAGCCACAGCGCAGACCCTAGCCCAGCCTCAGCCCCGGCTCCAGCCCTACCCCAGCCCTGCCCCCGCCCAAGTCCTAGACCAGCTCTGCCCTGAACCCAGCCCCAGCCCCAGCCCAGCGCTGCCCTCAGCCACAGCCCAGCCCAAGCACCGCCCCGGCCCAGCCCAGCCACAGCCCAGCCCCTGTCCTGGACCCAGCCCCAGTCGCAGCCCCGGCCCTAGCCCAGACCCTAGCCCAGCCTCAGCCCTGGCTCCAGTCCCCGCCCCAGCCCAGCCCTGCTCCCAGCCCCGGCCCCAGCACCAGCCCCAGCCCCAGCCCCACCCTCGGCCCCAGCCCAGCCCCGGCCCCTGCCCAGCCCCTCTCCCATCCCTGCCCCCAGCCCTGCCCCAGCCCCAGCCCCAGCCCCAGCCCCAGCCCTGTCCCAGCCCCAGCTCCAGCCCTACTCCAGCCCTGCCCCAGCCCAAGGCCCAGCCTCCAGCCTAGTCCTGCTTCAGCGCCGGCCCCAACCCAGCCCCAGCCCCGGCCCCAACCTCAGTCCCAGCCCTGCCCCAGCCTCGGGCCCAGCCCTGTCCCAGGCCCAGCCCAGAACCCAGCCCAGAACCCAGCCCAGCCCTGCCCCCGCCCAAGACCTAGACCAGCCCTGCCCTCAACCCAGCCCCAGCCCCAGCCCAGCCCTGCCCTCAGCCACAGCCCAGCCCCAGCCCCGCCCCGGCCCAGCCCAGCCCCAGCCCAGCCCCTGCCCTGGACCCAGCCCCAGTCGCAGCCCCGGCCCCAGCCCAGACCCTAGCCGAGCCTCAGCCTTGGCTCCAGTCCCCACCCCTGCCCAGCCCTGCTCCCAGCCCCGGCCCCAGCCCCGGCTCCAGTCCCCGCCCCAGCCCAGCAAAGAACCCAGCCCCAGCCCCACCCTCGGCCCCAGCCCAGCCCCAGCCCCAGCCCAGCCCCAGCCACAGCCCTGCCCCAGCCCCAGCCCTAGCCCAGCCCTGCCCTCAGCCCAGCCCCAGCCCCAGCCCAGCCCTGCCCTCAGCCCAGGCCCAGCCCTAGCCCAGCCCTGCCCTCAGCCCCAGCCCCAGCCCCAGCCCTGCCCCAGCCCAAGGTCCGGCCCCAGCCCTGCCCCAGACCTGTCTAAGACTTGGTTCCAGCCCCAGCCCCAGCCCTTACCCCAGCCCAGTCCCAGCCCAAGGCCCAGCCTCCAGCCTAGTCCTGCCCCAGCCCCAGCACCAGCCCAAAACCCAGCCCAGCACCAGCCCTGGCCCCAGCCCTGGCCCCAGCCCAAGGCCCAGCCTCTAGCCTAGTTCTGCCCCATCCCCGTCCCCAGCCCAGCCCCAGCCCAGCCCCTGCCCTAGACCCAGCCCCAGCCCCAGCCCAGCCCCAGCCCCACCCTGGACCCAGCACCAGCCCCAGCCCAGCCCCTGCCCTGGACCCAGCCCCAGCCCCAGCCCCAGCCCAGACCCAGACCCAGCCCTGCCCCAGCCCAGCCCCACCCACGGCCCCAGCCCCGGCCCCAGCCCAGCCATTGCCCAGGCCTGCCCCACCCCCCGCCCTGCCCCAGCCCCAGCCCTGGCCCCTGCCCCAGTCCCCGCCCCAGCCCAGACCTGCTCCCAGCCCCGGACCCAGCCCAGCCCCAGCCCAGCCCAGCCCCAGCCCCGGACCCAGCCCCAGTTGCAGCACCGGCCCTGGCCCAGGCCCTAGCCCAGCCTCAGCCCCGGCTCCAGTCCCCGCCCCAGCCCAGCCGTGCTCCCACCCCCGGCCCCAGCCCTACTCCAGCCCTGCCCCAGCCCAAGGCCCAGCCTCCAGCCTAGTCCTGCTTCAGCGCCGGCCCCAACCCAGCCCCAGCCCCGGCCCCAACCTCAGTCCCAGCCCAGCCCCAGCCTCGGGCCCAGCCCTGTCCCAGGCCCAGCCCAGAACCCAGCCCAGCCTCAGCCTCGGCCCCAGCCTTGCCCTGCCCTCAGCCACAGCCCAGCCCCAGCCCCGCCCCGGCCCAGCCCAGCCACAGCCCAGCCCCTGCCCTGGACCCAGCCCCAGTCGCAGCCCCGGCCCCAGCCCAGACCCTAGCCCAGCCTCAGCCTTGGCTCCAGTCCCCGCCCCAGCCCAGACCTGCTCCCAGCCCCGGCCCCAGCCCCGGCTCCAGTCCCCGCCCCAGCCCAGCAAAGAACCCAGCCCAGCACCAGCCCCGGCCCCAGCCCAGACCCTAGCCCAGCCTCAGCCCTGGCTCCAGTCCCCGCCCTAGCCCAGCCCTGCCCCCAGCCCTGCCCCAGCCCAAGGCCCAGCCTCCAGCCTAGTCGTGCTTCAGCGCCGGCCCCAACCCAGCCCCAGCCCCGGCCCCAACCTCAGTCCCAGCCGTGCCCCAGCCTCGGGCCCAGCCCTGTCCCAGGCCCAGCCCAGAACCCAGCCCAGCCTCAGCCTCGGTCCCAGCCCTGCCCCCGCCCAAGACCTAGACCAGCCCTGCCCTCAACCCAGCCCCAGCCCCGGCCCAGCCCTGCCCTCAGCCCAGGCCCAGCCCTAGCCCAGCCCTGCCCTCAGCCCCAGCCCCAGCCCTGCCCCAGTCCCTGCCCCAGCCCAGTCCTGGTCCCAGCCCAGCCTCTGCCTTAACCCAGCCCCAGCCCCAGCCCTGCCCTTGACTTGGTTCCAGACCCGACCCCAGCCCTGCCCCCCGCCGAGCCCCGGCCCCAGCGCTCAGGCCTGCCCCCAACACGGCCCCAGCCCAAGGCCCAGCCTCCAGCCTAGTTCTGCCCCATCCCCGGCCCCAGCCCAGCCACAGACCCAGCCCCAGTCCCAGCCCTCTCCCCAGCCGCTTCCCAGCCCCAGCCCTACCCCAGCCCTGTCCCGGTCCCAGCCCAGGCCCAGCCCGGCCCCAGCCCCAGCCCCACCCTCGGCCCCAGCCCAGCCCCAGCCCCAGCCCAGCTCCAGCCACAGCCCTGCCCCAGCCCCAGCTCCAGCCCCACCCTCAGCCTCAGCCCAGCCCCAGCCCCAGCCCTGGACCCAGCCTCAGCCCTGCCCCAGCCCTGGACTAAGCCCCACCCGCAGCCCCAGCCCCAGCCCAGCCCTAGCCCAGCCCTGCCCTCAGCCCCACCCCCGGCCCCAGCCCAGCCCCTGCCCAGCCCCACTCCCATCCCTACCCCCAGCCCTGCCCCAGCCCCAGCCCCAGCCCCAACCCCAACCCAGGCCCAGGTTGTCCCACCCCCAGTCCTACTCCAGCCCCGGCCCCAGCCCCAGCCCTGCCCCCAGCCCAGCCCCAGCCCAAGGCCCAGCCTCCAGCCTAGTCCTGCTTCAGCGCCGGCCCCAACCCAGCACCAGCCCCGGCCCCAACCTCAGTCCCAGCCCTGCTCACTGCCCCGGCCCCAGCTCCAGCTCCAGCTCCAGCCCTACCCCAGCCCTGCCCCAGCCTCGGGCCCAGCCCTGTCCCACGCCCAGCCCAGAACCCACCCCAGACTCAGCCCCGGCCCCAGCCCAGCCCCTGCCATGGACCCAGCCCCAGCCCAGCCCCAGCCCAGCCTCAGCCCCGGCTCCAGTCCCCGCCCCAGCCCAGCCCAGAACCCAGCCCAGCACCAGCCTTGGCCCCAGCCCTGGCCCCAGCCCCAGTCCCAGACCCAGACCCAGACCAGCCCCAGCCCAGCACCTGCCCCAGCCCTACCGCAGCCCAGTCCCGGTTCCAGCCCAGTCCCAGCCCAGCCCCAGCCCAGCCCTGTTCCAGCCCCCGCCCTGCCCCAGCCCCAGCCCTGCACCGAACCCAGCCCCAGCCCTACTCCAGCCCTACCCAAGCCTCGGACCCAGCACTTCCCCAGGCCCAGCCGAGACCCCCTCCCAGCCCCACCCTCGGACCCAGCCCAGCCCCAGCCCCAGCCCTGCCCCAGCCCAGCCCTAGCACCAGCCCCAGCCCAGCCCAGCCCCTGCCCTGGACCCAGCCCCAGCCCCAGCCCAGCCCCAGCCCCACCCTGGACCCAGCCCCAGCCCCAGCCCAGCCCCTGCCCTGGACCCAGCCCTGCCCCAGCCTAGACCCATCCCCACACTGGACCCAGCCCCAGCCCCAGCCCTAGCCCAGCCCTGCCCTCAGCCCAGGCCCAGCCCAGCCCCCAGCCCAGCCCCACCCACGGCCCCAGCCCCAGCCCCAGCCCAGCCCTAGCCCAGCCCTGCCCCAGCCCCAGCCCTGCACCGAACCCAGCCCCAGCCCCAGCCCAGCCCCAGCCACAGCCCTGCACCGAACCCAGCCCCAGTCCCCGCCCCAGCCCAGCCCTGCTCCCAGCCCCAGCCCCAGCCCCGGCTCCAGCCCTACCCCAGCCCAGCCCCAGCCCAAGGCCCAGCCTCCAGCCTAGTCCTGCTTCAGCGCCGGCCCCAACCCAGCCCCAGCCCCGGCCCCAACCTCAGTCCCAGCCCTGCCCCAGCCTCGGGCCCAGCCCTGTCCCAGGCCCAGCCCAGAACCCAGCCCAGCCTCAGCCTCAGCCCCAGCCCTGCCCTGCCCTCAGCCACAGCCCAGCCCCAGCCCCGCCCCGGCCCAGCCCAGCCACAGCCCAGCTCCTGCCCTGGACCCAGCCCCAGTCGCAGCCCCGGTCCCAGCCTAGACCCTAGCCCAGCCTCAGCCTCAGCTCCAGTCCCTGCCCCAGTCCAGCCCAGAACCCAGCCCAGCACCAGCCCTGTCCCCAGCCCCGGCCCCTGTCCCAGCCCCAGCCCTAGCCCAGCCCTGCCCTCAGCCCCAGCCCCAGCCCCAGCCCAGCCCCAGCCCCAGCCCCAGCCCTGCCCCAGAACAGCCCCAGCCTCCGCCCAGCCCCAGCCCTGGCCCCCGCCCCAGCCCCAGCCCAGCCCCAGCCCCAGCCCCAGCCCTGTGCCAGGCCAGCCCCAGCCCGAGCCCAGCCCCTGCCCTGGACACAGCCCCAGCCCTAACCCAGCCCTGACCTCAGCCCCAGCCCCAGCCCCACCCCCAGCCCTGCCCCGGCCCAGCCCCAGCCCCAGCCCAGCCCCACCCCAGCCCAGCCCCTGCCCTGGACACAGCCCCAGCCCTAACCCAACCCTGCCCTCAGCCCCAGCCCCAGCCCCAGCCCCAGCCCTGCCCCGCCCCAGCCCAGCCCAGAACCCAGTCCAGCACCAGCCCTGGCCCCAGCCCTGGCCCCAGCCCCAGTCCCAGCCCCAGCCCCAGACCAGCCCCAGCCCAGCCCCTGCCCAGCCCCACTCCCATCCCTACCCCCAGCCCTGCCCCAGCCCCAGCCCCAGCCCCAACCCTGGCCCCAGCTTGTCCCACCCCCAGTCCTACCCCAGCCGCGGCCCCAGCCCCAGACCTGCCCCCAGCCCAGCCCCAGCCCAAGGCCCAGCCTCCAGCCTAGTCCTGCTTCAGCGCCGGCCCCAACCCAGCCCCAGTCCCGGCCCCAACCTCAGTCCCAGCCCTGCTCACAGCCCCGGCCCCAGCTCCAGCTCCAGCCCTACCCCAGCCCTGCCCCACCCTCGAGCCCAGCCCTGTCCCAGGCCCAGCCCAGAACCCAGCCCAGCCTCAGCCCCGGCCCCAGCCCAGCCCCTGCCCTGGACCCAGCCCCAGCCCCAGCCCAGCCCCTGCCCCACCCTGGACCCAGCACCAGCCCCAGCCCAGCCCCAGCCCTGGCCCCAGCCTCAGCCCTGCCCCCAGCCCAGCCCCAGCCCAAGGCCCAGCCTCCAGCCTAGTCCTGCTTCAGCGCCAGCCCCAACCCAGCCCCAGCCCCTGCCTGTGGTGGGTTTGGAAGGATAAGGCTGAGAAGCCTCCTCCCTTCCCCCTTTGTAAAGTAAAAGGAAAAAAAAATTGAAGGGAAAGGAAAAAAAAAACTCGTAAGCTGAATTAGCAAAGCAGTGGAGCTATATTTACAAAGCAAATGTAGGATTTGCAGGGGGATATTTACAAATTTACAATATCTACAATATATACAAAGATATACAACAGAGTAACACAGAAATGAGAGTGACCCCCCTCAAGGCAGAGGGGGTTCCCCACCTCCGCTCTCCCCTCTCTCCCCCCCTTTCCCCAGAATAGGTCAGAAAAAAGGAGAAAGAAGAAAGAAAGAAGTTAAAAGCAGTTTTGTGTTAATTGGAAAGGAGTCAATACAGGCCTGGTATCTTATCGGCTTCAAGGCCGAAGCCTTGGCAGAAAGCCCAGCACAGAAAAAGCTGCAGCACGAAGAAGAGGCGGAAGCAAGACTGAAAATAAAATGCCGGAGTGCCCAAGATATCTTTCCTACACTCCCAGTTCAGAGGGTGCTTCCTCCCACTCTTCCAATGAAATTAGTTTAGACTATTCCTTCCGTTTACCAACTTCCGTCCACCATATTCCCTTTCTTAAGGGGGCAACGTCAACCGGCCACAGTCCACCCCTTCTAAACAATTTCATTGGCTGTTCACACTGTCCATCCAATCCAAAACGATATTTACAGTTCGTGAGCGAAGTTCATAGTCCATTCCGGCTATGCTCAGATGTAGATGATTCAAAAGTCCAAGAAAATCAGAAAATGAGAAAAATGGAAAACAGTTCTTTTCTTCGCCGACGAAGCAAAGAAAAGGGAAATAGGGATTCTCAGGGTCTCTTAGTTGACTCAGGGCTCTCAGGGATCTCAGGGTTCGTGCACCGTAGATTCCTCATTGATTCTTCCTCTGGACGCGATGTAGCTGTACAACAGTTCAAAGTTAACCTCTTTCAGCTAAAGTTAAATTTCTTTGTGGAACACACTGAATTTCACCATTCTCTTGCATTACCCAATAAGTGTGACCCGGACCTTCAGCTGAAACCACCCCTCGGACAGGTTTAGCCTCTCCTGAGGGTGAAAATACCCAAACAGTTTTACCTAACAGATTCTTTTCTCTAACAACAGGAACTCTGTCACCTTCTACTTTCTGTAGCAAATCTGAATGTGCAGGTCCAGCTCGGTTCACTGAACCTCTACTATTTACCAGCCAGGTTGCTTGTGCTAAATGCTTTTCCCAGTTTTTCAAAGATCCACCTCCCATGGCTTTGAGAGTGGTCTTCAACAAACCGTTGTAGCGTTCAATCTTCCCTCAAGCTGGTGCATAGTAGGGAATGTGGAATATCCACTCAATACCGTGCTCTTTTGCCCAGTTCTTTACAAGGTTGTTCTTGAAATGAGTTCCATTGTCTGACTCAATCCTCTCTGGAGTTCCGTGTCTCCACAGGATTTGTCTCTCCAGACCAAGAATGGTGTTGCGTGCAGTTGCATGCGGAACTGGATAAGTTTCCAACCATCCAGTGTTTGCCTCTACCATAGTAAGCACGTATTGCTTACCAGAACGAGAACGTGGTAGAGTGATGTAGTCAATCTGCCAAGCTTCACCATACTTGTACTTGGACCATCTGTCACCATACCACAAGGGCTTAAGTCGTTTTGCCTGCTTAATAGCAGCACAAATGTCACAGTCATGGATGACTTGTGTGATAGCATCCATGGAAATGTCTATGGATCTGTCACGAGCCCATTGGTATGTTGCATCTCTGCCTTGATGTCCTGATGAATCATGAGCCCACCGAGCTAAGAATATCTCACCTCGGTGTTTCCAGTCGAGATCAAGATTAGAGTCCATGTCTACTTGAGAAACTCTTGCAGCTAGATCTGCCTGATGGTTGTGTTGCTGTTCCTCAGTAGCTTTGCTCTTAGGAATGTGAGCATCGATGTGCCTCACTTTCACTGGAATTCTCTCGATTCGATCAGCAATGTCCTGCCATAGGTTGGCTGCCCAAATGGGTTTTCCTTTCCTCTGCCAACCACTCTTCTTCCAGTTCTTTAGCCAACCCCATAGAGCATTGGCTACCATCCATGAGTCGGTGTAGAGATAAAGCTTTGGCCATCTCTCACGTTCAGCTACGTCGAGAGCTAGCTGGACAGCTTTTACCTCTGCGAACTGACTGGATTCTCCTTCTCCATCTTTCGCCTCTGCAACTCGGCGTGTTGGACTCCACACTGCAGACTTCCACCTTCGCTTGTTTCCAACAAGACGACAGGAACCGTCTGTGAACAAAGCATATTTCTTTTCATCATCAGAAAGGTCATTGTAAGGAGGAGCTTCCTCAGCACGAGTTACTTTCTCCTCTGGAGGTTTAGCACAGTTGATGCCTTCAGGCCAACTTGAGATCACCTCCACTAGACCAGGTCTTTCAAGATTTCCCATTCGAGCTCTCTGTGTTATCAGAGCCATCCACTTAGACCATGTTGAGTCTGTGGCATGATGTGGTGTGGAGCCTTTGCCTTTGAACATCCAATTCAAAACTGGTAATCTGGGAGCTAAGAGAAGTTGTGATTCAGTTCCAATTACTTCAGAAGATGCTTTTACTCCTTCATAGGCAGCTAAAATTTCTTTCTCTGTTGGAGTATAGTTAGCCTCTGAACCTCTGTAACCTCGACTCCAGAAACCAAGAGGTCGTCCACGTGTCTCACCTGGAGCTTTTTGCCACAAGCACCAGGTTGGACCATTGCCACTTGCAGCTGTGTACAAAATGTTCTTAATGTCTGGACCATCTCGGACAGGTCCCAGACCCATTGCTTGAATTACTTCTTGCTTTATCTGGTCAAAGGCTGCTTGTTGCTCAGGTCCCCAGTGGAAATGGTTTCTCTTTCGAGTCACATCATACAGAGGTTTCACAATCTGACTGTATCCAGGAATGTGCAGTCTCCAAAATCCCACTATCCCCAAGAAACGTAGGGTCTCTTGCTTGTTTGTGGGACTTGACATGGTAGAGACTCTATTTACCACATCCACTGGAATGTGTCGGCGTCCATCCTGCCACCGCACTCCCAGAAATTGAATCTCTGTGGTAGGCCCTTTCACCTTGTCTCGCTTGATGGCAAAACCTGCATTCAGAAGAATGTCAATGATTTTGTTACCTTTCTCGAAGACTTCCTCAGCAGTTTTACCCCAGACGATGATATCATCGATGAACTGGATGTGTTCTGGAGCACCGCCTTTCTCCAGAGCATCGTGGATCACTGCATGACAGATGCTTGAGCTGTGGATCCAGCCCATTGGCAGCCTGTTGAAAGTGTACTGGATTCCTCTCCAGGTGAAAGCAAACTGAGGCCTGCATTCCTCTGCTATGGGAATAGAGAAAAATGCATTAGCAATGTCTATGGTAGCATACCATTTGGCCTCTTTGGATTCCAGCTCATACTGAAGCTCCATCATGTCTGGTACTGCTGCACTCATAGGTGGTGTCACTTCATTCAGGGCTCGGTAGTCTACCGTCAGACGCCAGTCTCCATTCTGCTTCCGCACAGGCCACACTGGACTGTTGAAAGGTGAATGAGTTTTGCTGACGACTTTCTGACTTTCCAACTGACGAATCAGATTCTGAATGGGCAACAAAGAGTCACGGTTGGTTCTGTATTGTCTGTGATGCACAGTCTGAGAAGCAACCGGCAGTTTAATGTCCTGTATCTTATGTTGTCCCACAACTGCAGATTCATCAGAAAGTTCAGGTCTGGCAGATAGCTTCAATTTTTGTCCATCAATTTCTATTGAAGCTACTCCAAAAGCCCATTTGTAACCTTTAGGGTCTTTGAAACGCCCTTCTCTCAGAAAATCAATTCCCAAAATACAAGGTGCGTCAGGTCCGGTCACAACTGTATGCTTCCTCCATTGTTTACCAGTTAGACTTATATTAACCTCTACCTTACTTAACTCTTGAGATCCACCAGTGACTCCCAGAATAGTTATAGACTCTGATCCCTGATAATTTGATGGTATTATGGTGCACTGAGCTCCTGTGTCAACCAAGGCCCTGTACTTCTGAAATTGTGAAGTGCCAGGCCACTGGATGTACACATCCCAATAGATTCTGTTATCTCTGTTATCCCTCTCCTCCCCCTGGCGGGAGGCAGGGCACCCCTAGTTATGGGGAACATGCGCACATGTGCATTGCACATAGTTTGCAGGGTTATAACTTTGCATGTTATAACTGGAGCCACTGTTGGAGCCATAAGAGTCGTTCTGGGGAACTGTGGAAGTAACAGCTACCCTTCTGGTATTACTACCTTGGGTTCTGCCACTTTGCAATTCCCTCAGTCTCCTGAAAAGATTAGAAGTTGGTTGGCCATCCCAGCGGTTCATGTTCTCACCAAACTGATCACGCAGAGTTATCCAAATAGTTCTACGTGACTGCCTTGGTGGTCTGTTTTGGAATGACCTGTTTTGGAATGTCCTGTTTTGGAATGTCCTGTTCTGGAATGACCTCCTTGGAGGACGTGTATTCCTCACAGATGAGACTTGTATCCACCTGGAGGAAGAATTGAAATTATCCTTCTGTGCCAATTGGTATATGGAATCTTTTAACTCTCTTATGCAATTCTGAATATCACCAGACATAGTTTTGATGGCTGAAACCAAAGAACCACGTGTCATGCTATCCTCCAATTGTCTCATTTGATCACTGAATTGGCCAACCATGGGAGAAGCTCCACCATAACTTCTTGACACAATTCTGCTTGCCAGAATGTTTGCATAATTAGAAGGAGCAAGTTTGATGATCTTTTTAGCTAGACCAATACCCACAGGAATGTCATCAGGGTTCAGAGTTTCATGTTCACCATAGAGTAGCTCTCTAACAGCAAATTCTCTCAAGCGCTTAATTCCCTCATCTATGGTAGTCCAGGGTTTAGGATTCCATGGAAGATCATCTCGGGAAGGGTATCTCAGGGCAACCGCTATTAAGAGGCGTATCCACAGATTAACCTTACCGAGAGCTTCGCCTAGATGTCTATCTATTCCATTGTCCCTTGAGAGAGTTCCTAACTGAGCTGCTGACTTGTCTCCAACTGTTAGAGCTGAAGCACCTGTATCATAACACCTACTAAGCCAAGCTAGAACTGGCTCCTTATCTGCCCTGGTGAAATCTTTACGGACATTTCTCAATTCCTCCCGTGGCGACGAACAGTCCGTAATATCATCTTCATCTTCATCTCCCTGAATTCTTTGCCCATAAAATCCTGCTGTCATTCTCCTAAGGATCTCTTTAAGCTGAGAACCACCTTTGCCAGCTGCTTTCCTAGCTTCATCTCTATCCTGCTTTGATCTCACTAGGTTAGCTAGATCTTTAAAACAAACCTTCTCTTCCTCCTGAGCAGGATCTTTTAGAGCAGAGGGCCCCTCACCAGGATCAGTCTCCAGCTCCTCTTCTTCTCCATCTTTGGCCTTTCCAGCTCTAGTCTTTAAAGGAGCCATCTTGACTGGAGCTGTGTTTGCATTTACAGCCACCTTAATGGAAGCTGACAGGTCCTGAGATAAATCAGCTGCTGGGGCAGTGACTCCCGGTCCCACCGAGGGAGTGGGTGGAAGTGACGTTGCTCCATTACTGGCCGACGGAGAAGAAGAAGAAGGAGAAGGAGTGGGAGAAGGAGTAGGCGCCATGTTGATACCAGCCGATGCCCTTGGCTGCTTGCTAGAATCAGCAAAGTCATTTAGGGCTGCTTTACCAATTAACTTTTTAGCCTTCTTTTTAGCTGACACGGGTTCCCCACAGTCCTCGTCACTAGATGACTCTGGGACTGATCGAGAGCCACGGCGTTTTCTTTTTGATCTAGTTTTAATAACAAAACAAGCTCTGGATATCTTTCTCTCTCGCCGCAGAGAGAACAGTAAATATGTAATTACCATCACCAGCAACAGATTTATACACATCACATAAATCACCTTTGGATCCCAGGCATCACCTAAAGTTACTGTCTCCTCAGGCGGAATCTTAAAACCCTTTATCTCAATTGGGAGAGTGGTGGAGGTAACATTCCTGTATCTCACTGGCCATAACAAATTAATACATTTTCCATACCATAATTTAACTCTATACATAACCCACATATAAATTGTCTGCACCAAATATTTGCCCAGGTAATTCAAAATCAAACCCAAACAATACCTGTAAATCAGAGCCCCAAAAATTGAAAAGAACAATCGCTCCACAAACCACAATACCTTCATGTTTGCTAATTCAGCTAGAAAACACTAAATCAATCAAGTAATAAATTAAACTAATTATCTGCCCCACGTTGGGCGCCAATAAAAAAAAAATGTGGTGGGTTTGGAAGGATAAGGCTGAGAAGCCTCCCCCCTTCCCCCTTGTAAAGTAAAAGGGAAAAAAAATTGAAGGGAAAGGAAAAAAAAACTCGCAAGCTGAATTAGCAAAGCAGTGGAGCTATATTTACAAAGCAAATGTAGGATTTGCAGGGGGATATTTACAAATTTACAATATCTACAATATATACAAAGATATACAACAGAGTAACACAGAAATGAGAGTGACCCCCCTCAAGGCAGAGGGGGTCCCCCACCTCCGCTCTCCCCTCTCTCCCCCCCCTTTCCCCAGAATAGGTCAGAAAAAAGGAGAAAGAAGAAAGAAAGAAGTTAAAAGCAGTTTTGTGTTAATTGGAAAGGAGTCAATACAGGCCTGGTATCTTATCGGCTTCAAGGCCGAAGCCTTGGCAGAAAGCCCAGCACAGAAAAAGCTGCAGCACGAAGAAGAGGCGGAAGCAAGACTGAAAATAAAATGCCGGAGTGCCCAAGATATCTTTCCTACACTCCCAGTTCAGAGGGTGCTTCCTCCCACTCTTCCAATGAAATTAGTTTAGACTATTCCTTCCGTTTACCAACTTCCGTCCACCATATTCCCTTTCTTAAGGGGGCAACGTCAACCGGCCGCACAGCCCCAGCCCCACACTGGACCCAGCACCAGCCCCAGCCCAGCCCCACCCACAGCCCCAGCCCCAGCCCCAGCCCAGCCCTAGCCCAGCCCCAGCCCAGCCCCACCCGCGGCCCCCAGCCCCAGCCCCAGCCCAGCCCTAGCCCAGCCCTGCCCCAGCCCCAGCCCTGCACCGAACCCAGCCCCAGCCCCAGCCCAGCCCCAGCCCAGCCCCTGCCCTGGACCCAGCCCCAGCCCAGCCCCAGCCCCACCCCTGCCCCAGCCCAGCCCCTGCCCTGGACCCAGCCCCAGCCCAGCCCCAGCCCCACCCCTGCCCCAGCCCAGCCCCAGCCCCAGCCCAGCCCCAGCCCAGCCCCTGCCCTGGACCCAGCCCCAGCCCAGCCCCAGCCCCACCCCTGCCCCAGCCCCAGCCCCGCACCGAACCCAGCCCCAGCTCCGGCCCCTGCCCCAGTCCCCGCCCCAGCCCAGCCCTGCTCCCAGCCCCGGCCCCAGCCCCGGCTCCAGACCTACCCCAGCCCTTCCCCAGCCCAGCCCCAGCCACAGCCCAGCCCCAGCCCCTGACCCAGCCCAGCCCCAGCCCCGGACCCAGCCCCAGTTGAAGCACCGGCCCCGGCCCAGACCCTAGCCCAGCCTCAGCCCCGGCTCCAGTCCCCACCCCAGCCCAGCCCTGCTCCCAGCCCCGGCCCCAGCCCCGGCTCCAGCCCTACTCCAGCCCTGCCCCAGCCCAAGGCCCAGCCTCCAGCCTAGTCCTGCTTCAGCGCCGGCCCCAACCCAGCCCCAGCCCAGCCCTGTTCCAGCCCCCGCCCTGCCCCAGCCCCAGCCCTGCACCGAACCCAGCCCCAGCCCTACTCCAGCCCTGCCCATGCCTCGGGCCCAGCCCTTCCCCAGGCCCAGCCGAGAGCCCAGCCCAGCCCCACCCTCGGCCCCAGCCCAGCCCCAGCCCCAGCCCAGCCCCAGCCCAGCCCTAGCACCAGCCCCAGCCCAGCCCCTGCCCTGGACCCAGCCCCAGCACCAGCCCAGCCCCAGCCCCACCCTGGACCCAGCACCAGCCACAGCCCAGCCCCTGCCCTGGACCCAGCCACAGCCCCAGGCCAGACCGAGACCCAGCCCCAGCCCCAGCCCTAGCCCAGCCCTGCCCTCAGCCCAGGCCCAGCCCAGCCCCCAGCCCATCCCCACCCACGGCCCCAGCCCCAACCCCAGCCCAGCCCTAGCCCAGCCCCAGCCCAGCCCCTGCCCTGGACCCAGCCCCAGCCCAGCCCCAGCCCCACCCCTGCCCCAGCCCAGCCCCGGCCCCTGCCCAGCCCCTCTCCCATCCCTGCCCCCAGCCCTGCCCCAGCCCCAGCCCCAGCCCCAGCCCTGTCCCAGCCCCAGCCCCAGCCCCGGCCGCAGCCCTGCCCCAGCCCCAGACCTAGCCCAGCCCTGCTCTCAGCCCAGGCCCAGCCCAGCCCCCAGCCCAGCCCCACCCACGGCCCCAGCCCCGGCCCCAGCCCAGCCATAGCCCAGCCCAGCCCCAGCCCTGCCCCAGCCCCAGTTGCAGCCCCGGCCCCAGCCCAGACCCTAGCCCAGCCTCAGACCCGGCTCCAGTCCCCGCCCCAGCCCAGCCCTGCTCCCAGCCCCGGCCCCAGCCCCGGCTCCAGCCCTACCCCAGCCCTGCCCCAGCCCAAGGCCCAGCCTCCAGCCTAGTCCTGCTTCAGCGCCGGCCCCAGCCCAGCCCCAGCCCCAGCCCAGCTCCAGCCACAGCCCTGCCCCAGCCCCAGCCCTAGCCCAGCCCTGCCCTCAGCCCAGACCCAGCCCCAGCCCCAGCCCTGCCCCAGTCCCTGCCCCAGCCCTGTCCTGGTCCCAGCCCAGCCTCTGCCCTAACCCAGCCCCAGCCCCAGCCCTGCCCTTGACTTGGTTCCAGCCCCGACCCCAGCCCTGCCCCAGCCCAGCCCTAGCACCAGCCCCAGCCCAGCCCCTGCCCTGGAACCAGCCCCAGCCCCAGCCCAGGCCCAGCCCCACCCTGGACCCAGCCCCAGCCACAGCCCAGCCCCAGCCCCAGCCCTAGCCCAGCCCTGCCCTCAGCCCAGCCCTAGCACCAGCCCCAGCCCAGCCCCTGCCCTGGACCCAGCCCCAGCCCCAGCCCAGCCCCAGCCCCACCCTGGACCCAGCCCCAGCCCAGCCCTGCCCTCAGCCCAGGCCCAGCCCTAGCCCAGCCCTGCCCTCAGCCCCAGCCCCAGCCCCAGCCCTGCCCCAGTCCCTGCCCCAGCCCAGTCCTGGTCCCAGCCCAGTCTCTGCCCTAACCCAGCCCCAGCCCCAGCCCTGCCCTTGACTTGGTTCCAGCCCCGGCCCCAGCGCTCAGGCCTGCCCCCAACCTGGCCCCAGCCCAAGGCCCAGCCTCCAGCCTAGTTCTGCCCCATCCCCGTCCCCAGCCCAGCCCCAGCCCAGCCCTAGCCCAGCCCTGCCCCAGCCCCAGTCCCAGCCCCAACCAAGCCCCAGGTTGTCCCGCCCCCAGTCCTACCCCAGCCCTGGCCCCAGCCCCATCCCTGCCCCCAGCCCTGCCCCAGGTCCAGCCCAGCCCCCAGCCCAGCCCCACCCACGGCCCCAGCCCCGGCCCCAGCCCAGCCATAGCCCAGCCCTGCCCCAGCCCCAGCCCTGCACCGAACCCAGCCCCAGCCCCGGCCCCTGCCCCAGTCCCTGCCCCAGCCCAGCCCTGCTCCCAGCCCCAGCCCCAGACCAAGGCCCAGCCTCCAGCCTAGTCCTGCTCCAGCGCCGGCCCCAACCCAGCCCCAGCCCCGGCCCCAACCTCAGTCCCAGCCGTGCCCCAGCCTCGGCCCCAGCCATGCCCCAGCCCAAGACCTAGACCAGCCTTGCCCTCAACCCAGCCCCAGCCCCAGCCCAGCCCTGCCCTCAGCCACAGCGAGCCCCAGCCCCGCCCCGGCCCAGCCCAGCCCAGCCCCAGCCCCAGCCCAGCCTCAGCCCCGGCTCCAGTCCCCGCCCCAGCCCAGCCCAGAACCCAGCCCAGCACCAGCCCTGCCCCAGCCCTAGCCCAGCCCTGCCCTCAGCCCAGACCCAGCCCCAGCCCAGCCCTGCCCTCAGCCCAGACCCAGCCCCAGCCCAGCCCTGCCCTCAGCCCAGGCCCAGCCCTAGCCCAGCCCTGCCCTCAGCCCCAGCCCCAGCCCCAGCCCTGCCCCAGTCCCTGCCCCAGCCCAGTCCTGGTCCCAGCCCAGTCTCTGCCCTAACCCAGCCCCAGCCCCAGCCCTGCCCTTGACTTGGTTCCAGCCCCGGCCCCAGCGCTCAGGCCTGCCCCCAACCTGGCCCCAGCCCAAGGCCCAGCCTCCAGCCTAGTTCTGCCCCATCCCCGTCCCCAGCCCAGACCCAGCCCAGCCCTAGCCCAGCCCTGCCCCAGCCCCAGTCCCAGCCCCAACCAAGCCCCAGGTTGTCCCGCCCCCAGTCCTACCCCAGCCCTGGCCCCAGCCCCATCCCTGCCCCCAGCCCTGCCCCAGGTCCAGCCCAGCCCCCAGCCCAGCCCCACCCACGGCCCCAGCCCCGGCCCCAGCCCAGCCATAGCCCAGCCCTGCCCCAGCCCCAGCCCTGCACCGAACCCAGCCCCAGCCCCGGCCCCTGCCCCAGTCCCTGCCCCAGCCCAGCCCTGCTCCCAGCCCCAGCCCCAGACCAAGGCCCAGCCTCCAGCCTAGTCCTGCTCCAGCGCCGGCCCCAACCCAGCCCCAGCCCCGGCCCCAACCTCAGTCCCAGCCGTGCCCCAGCCTCGGCCCCAGCCATGCCCCAGCCCAAGACCTAGACCAGCCTTGCCCTCAACCCAGCCCCAGCCCCAGCCCAGCCCTGCCCTCAGCCACAGCGAGCCCCAGCCCCGCCCCGGCCCAGCCCAGCCCAGCCCCAGCCCCAGCCCAGCCTCAGCCCCGGCTCCAGTCCCCGCCCCAGCCCAGCCCAGAACCCAGCCCAGCACCAGCCCTGCCCCAGCCCTAGCCCAGCCCTGCCCTCAGCCCAGACCCAGCCCCAGCCCAGCCCTGCCCTCAGCCCAGACCCAGCCCCAGCCCAGCCCTGCCCTCAGCCCAGGCCCAGCCCTAGCCCAGCCCTGCCCTCAGCCCCAGCCCCAGCCCCAGCCCTGCCCCAGTCCCTGCCCCAGCCCAGTCCTGGTCCCAGCCCAGCCTCTGCCCTAACCCAGCCCCAGCCCCAGCCCTGCCCTTGACTTGGTTCCAGCCCCGGCCCCAGCGCTCAGGCCTCCCCCAACCTGGCCCCAGCCCAAGGCCCAGCCTCCAGCCTAGTTCTGCCCCATCCCCGTCCCCAGCCCAGCCCCAGCCCAGCCCTAGCCCAGCCCTGCCCCAGCCCCAGCCACAGCCCAGCCCAGAACCCGGCCCAGCACCAGCCCTGGCCCCAGCCCCAGTCCCAGCCCCAGCCCCAGCCCAGCCCCAGCCCAGCACCTGCCCCAGCCTTACCACAGCCCGGTCCCGGTTCCAGCCCAGCCCTAGCCCAGCCCTGCCCCAGCCCCAGCCACAGCCCAGCCCAGAACCCAGCCCAGCACCAGCCCTGGCCCCAGCCCCAGTCCCAGCCCCAGCCCCAGCCCAGCCCCAGCCCAGCACCTGCCCCAGCCCTACCGCAGCCCAGTCCCGGTCCCAGCCCAGTCTCAGCCCTGCCTCAGCCCTGTCCCCGGCCCCAGCCCAGCCCCAGCCCGGCCCTGTTCCAGCCCCCGCCCTGCCCCAGCCCCAGCCCTGCACCGAACCCAGCCCCAGCCCTACTCCAGCCCTGCCCAAGCCTCGGGCCCAGCCCTTCCCCAGGCCCAGCCGAGACCCCAGCCCAGCCCCACCCTCGGCCCCAGCCCTCCCCCAGCCCAGCCCTAGACCCAGCACCACCCCAGTCCCAGCCCCACCCTGGACCCAACACCAGCCCCATCCCAGCCCCTGCCCTGGACCCAGCCACAGCCCCAGCCCAGACTGAGACCCACCCCTGCCCCAGCCCAGCCCAGGCCCCTGCCCAGCCCCTCTCCCATCCCTGCCCCCAGCCCTGCCCCAGGTCCAGCCCAGCCCCCAGCCCAGCCCCACCCACGGCCCCAGCCCCGGCCCCAGCCCAGCCATAGCCCAGCCCTGCCCCAGCCCCAGCCCTGCACCGAACCCAGCCCCACCCCCGGCCCCTGCCCCAGCCCCAGCCCCAGCCCAGCCCTGCTCCCAGCCCCAGCCCCAGCCCAGGCTCCATCCCTACCCCAGCCCAGCCCCAGCCCAAGGCCCAGCCTCCAGCCTAGTCCTGCTTCAGCACCAGACCCAACCCAGCCCCAGCCCCGGCCCCAACCTCAGTCCCAGCCCAGCCCCAGCCTCGGCCCCAGCCCTGCCCCAGCCCAAGACCTAGACCAGCCCTGCCCTCAACCCAGCCCCAGCCCCACCCCGGCCCAGCCCAGCCCAGCCCCAGCCCCAGCCCAGCCTCAGCCCCGGCTCCAGTCCCCGCCCCAGCCAAGCCCAGAACCCAGCCCAGCACCAGCCCTGGCCCCAGCCCTGGCCCCAGCCCCAGTCCCAGCCCCAGCCCCAGCCCAGCCCCAGCCCAGCACCTGCCCCAGCCCTACCGCAGATCAGTCCCAGTTCCAGCCCAGTCCCAGCCCTCAGCCCCAGCCCTGTCCCCGGCCCCAGCCCAGCCCCAGCCCAGCCCTGTTCCAGCCCCCGCCCTGCCCCAGCCCCAGCCCTGCACCGAACCCAGCCCCAGCCCTACTCCAGCCCTGCCCAAGCCTCGGGCCCAGCCCTTCCCCAGGCCCAGCCGAGACCCCCGCCCAGCCCCACCCTCGGCACCAGCCCAGCCCCAGCCCCAGCCCTGCCCCAGCCCAGCCCTAGCACCAGCCCCAGCCCAGCCCCTGCCCTGGACCCAGCCCCAGCCCCAGCCCAGCCCCAGCCCCACCCTGGACCCAGCACCAGCCCCAGCCCAGCCCCTGCCCTGGACCCAGCCCCAGCCCCAGCCCAGACCGAGACCCAGCCCTGCCCCAGCCCAGCCCCACCCACCGCCCAACCCCAGCCCTGCCCCCAGCCCAGCCCCATCCCCACCCTGCACCCAGCCCCAGCCCCAGCCCTAGCCCAGCCCTGCCCTCAGCCCAGGCCCAGCCCAGCCCCCAGCCCAGCCCCACCCACAGCCCCAGCCCCAGCCCCAGCCCCAGCCCAGCCCTAGCCCAGCCTCAGCCCAGCCCCTGCCCTGGACCCAGCCACAGCCCAGCCCCAGCCCCACCCCTGCCCCAGCCCCAACCCCAGCCACAGCCCAGCCCCAGCCCTGGACCCAGCCCCAGTTGCAGCCCCGGCGCCAGCCCAGACCCTAGCCCAGCCTCAGCCCTGGCTCCAGTCCCCGCCCCAGCCCAGCCCTGCTCCCAGCCCCAGACCCCAGCCCCGGCTCCAGCCCTTCCCCAGCCCTGCCCCAGCCCAAGGCCCAGCCTCCAGCCTAGTCCTGCTTCAGCGCCGGCCCCAACCCAGCCCCAGCCCCGGCCCCAACCTCAGTCCCAGCCCTGCCCCATCCTCGGGCCCAGCCCTGTCCCAGGCCCAGCCGAGAACCCAGCCCAGCCCTGCCCTCAGCCACAGCCCAGCCCCAGCCCCGCCCCGGCCCAGCCCAGCCACAGCCCAGCCCCTGCCCTGGACCCAACCCCAGTCGCAGCCCCGGCCCCAGCCCAGACCCTAGCCCAGCCTCAGCCTCAGCTCCAGTCCCCGGCCCAGCCCAGCCCTGCTCCCAGCCCCGGCCCCAGCACCAGCCCCAGCCCCAGCCCAGCCCCAGCCACAGCCCTGCCCCAGCCCCAGCCCTAGCCCAGCCCTGCCCTCAGCCCAGCCCCAGCCCCAGCCCAGCCCTGCCCTCAGCCCAGGCCCAGCCCTATCCCAGCCCCAGCCCTGCCCCAGCCCCAGCCCCAGCCCTGCCCTTGGCTTGGTTCCAGACCCAGCCCCAGCCACAGCCCCAGCCACACCCTTGGCACCACCCCCAGCCCCAGCCCTGTCCCCGGCCCCAGCCCAGCCCCAGCCCAGCCCTGTTCCAGCCCCCGCCCTGCCCCAGCCCCAGCCCTGCACCGAACCCAGCCCCAGCCCTATTCCAGCCCTGCCCAAGCCTCGGGCCCAGTCCTTCCCCAGGCCCAGCCGAGACCCCAGCCCAGCCCCACCCTCGGCCCCAGCCCAGCCCCAGCCCCAGCCCCAGCCCTGACCCAGCCCAGCCCTAGCACCAGCCCCAGCCCAGCCCCTGCCCTGGACCCAGCCCCAGCCCCAGCCCAGCCCCAGCCCCACCCTGGACCCAGCACCAGCCACAGCCCAGCCCCAGCCCCACCCCTGCCCAGCCACACCCTTGGCACCACCCCAGCCCCAGCCCTGTCCCCGGCCCCAGCCCAGCCCCAGCCCAGCCCTGTTCCAGCCCCCGCCCTGCCCCAGCCCCAGCCCTGACCCAGCCCAGCCCAAGCACCAGCCCCAGCCCAGCCCCTGCCCTGGACCCAGCCACAGCCCCAGCCCAGACCGAGACCCAGCCCTGCCCCAGCCCAGCCCCACCCACCGCCCAACCCCAGCCCTGCCCCCAGCCCAGCCCCATCCCCACCCTGGACCCAGCCCCAGCCCCAGACCTAGCCCAGCCCTGCCCTCAGCCCAGGCGCAGCCCAGCCCCCAGCCCAGCCCCACCCACGGCCCCAGCCCCAGCCCCAGCCCAGCCCCAGCCAGCCCCAGCCCAGCCCCTGCACTGGACCCAGCCCCAGCCCAGCCCCAGCCCCACCCCTGCCCCAGCCCAGCCCCGGCCCCTGCCCAGCCCCTCTCCCATCCCTGCCCCCAGCCCTGCCCCAGCCCCAGCCCCAGCCCCAGCCCTGTCCCAGCCCCAGCCCCAGCCCCGGCCGCAGCCCTGCCCCAGCCCCAGACCTAGCCCAGCCCTGCTCTCAGCCCAGGCCCAGACCAGCCCCCAGCCCAGCCCCACCCACGGCCCCAGCCCCAGCCCCAGCCCAGCCATAGCCCAGCCCCGGCCCCAGCCCCGGCTCCAGCCCTACCCCAGCCCTGCCCCAGCCCAGCCCCACCCACAGCCCAGCCCCAGCCCTGGACCCAGCCCCAGTTGCAGCCCCGGCCCCAGCCCAGACCCTAGCCCAGCCTCAGCCCTGGCTCCAGTCCCCGCCCCAGCCCAGCCCTGCTCCCAGCCCCGGCCCCAGCCCCGACTCCAGCCCTACCCCAGCCCTGCCCCAGCCCAAGGCCCAGCCTCCAGCCTAGTCCTGCTTCAGCGCCGGCCCCAACCCAGCCCCAGCCCCGGCCCCAACCTCAGTCCCAGCCCTGCCCCATCCTCGGGCCCAGCCCTGTCCCAGGCCTAGCCCAGAACCCAGCCCAGCCCTGCCCTCAGCCACAGCCCAGCCCCAGCCCCGCCCCGGCCCAGCCCAGCCACAGCCCAGCCCCTGCCCTGGACACAACCCCAGTCGCAGCCCCGGCCCCAGCCCAGACCCTAGCCCAGCCTCAGCCTCGGCTCCAATCCCCGCCCCAGCCCAGCCCTGCTCCCAGCCCCGACCCCAGCACCAGCCCCAGCCCCAGCCCCACCCTCGGCCCCAGCCCAGCCCCAGCCCCAGCCCAGCCACAGCCACAGCCCTGCCCCAGCCCCAGCCCTAGCCCAGCCCTGCCCTCAGCCCAGCCCCAGCCCCAGCCCAGCCCTGCCCTCAGCCCTGGCCCAGCCCTAGCCCAGCCCTGCCCTCAGCCCCAGCCCCAGCCCCTGCCCTGCCCCAGTCCCTGCCCCAGCCCAGTCCTGGTCCCAGCCCAGCCTCTGCCCTGCCCCAGCCCCAGCCCCAGTCCTGCCCTTGACTTGGTTCCAGCCCCGACCCCAGCCCTGCCCCCAGCCGAGCCTCGGCCCCAGCGCTCAGGCCTGCCCCCAACCTGGCCCCAGCCCAAGGCCCAGCCTCCAGCCTAGTTCTGCCCCATCCCCGTCCCCAGCCCAGCCCCAGCCCCAGCCCCAGCCCCAGCCCCACCCTCAGCCCCAGCCCAGCCCCAGCCCCAGCCCTGGACCCAGCCTCAGCCCTGTCCCAGCCCTGGACTAAGACCCACCCGCAGCCCCAGCCACAGCCCAGCCCTGCCCCAGCCCCAGCCACAACCCAGCCCCAGCCCCAGCCCCACCCCCGGCCCCAGCCCAGCCCCTGCCCAGCCCCACTCCCATCCCTACCCCCAGCCCTGCCCCCAGCCCTGCCCCAGCCCAAGGCCCAGCCTCCAGCCTAGTCCTGCTTCAGCGCCGGCCCCAACCCAGCCCCAGCCCCGGCCCCAACCTCAGTCCCAGCCCTGCTCACAACCCCGGCCTTAGCTCCAGCTCCAGCCCTACCCCAGCCCTGCCCCAGCCTCGGGCCCAGCCCTGTCCCAGGCCCAGCCCAGAACCCAGCCCAGCCTCAGCCCCGGCCCCAGCCCAGCCCCTGCCCTGGACCCAGCCCCAGCCCAGCCCCAGCCCCAGCCCAGCCTCAGCCCCGGCTCCAGTCCCCGCCCCAGCCCAGCCCAGAACCCAGCCCAGCACCAGTCCTGGCCCCAGCCCTGGCCCCAGCCCCAGTCCCAGCCCCGGCTCCAGCCCCAGCCCCAGACCAGCCCCAGCCCAGCACCTGCCCCAGCCCTACCGCAGCCCAGTCCCGGTCCCAGCCCAGTCCCAGCCCTGCCCCAGCCCTGTGCCCGGCCCCAGCCCAGCCCTTGCCCAGCCCTGTTCCAGCCCCCGCCCTGCCCCAGCCCCAGTCCTGCACCGAACCCAGCCCCAGCCCTACTCCAGCCCTGCCCAAGCCTCGGGCCCAGCCCTTGCCCAGGCCCAGCCGAGACCCCAGCCCAGCCCCACCCTCGGCACCAGCCCAGCCCCAGCCCCAGCCCTGCTCCAGCCCAGCCCTGCCCCAGCCCCAGCCCCAGCCCAGCCCCACCCACCGCCCAACCCCAGCCCTTCCCCCAGCCCAGCCCCATCCCCACCCTGGACGCAGCCCCAGCCCCAGCCCTAGCTCAGCCCTGCCCTCAGCCCAGGCCCAGCCCAGCCCCCAGCCCAGCCCCACCCACGGCCCCAGCCCCAGCCTCAGCCCAGCCCTAGCCCAGCCCTGCCCCAGCCCCAGCCCTGCACCGAACCCAGCCCCAGCCCCAGCCCAGCCCCAGCCTAGCCCCTGCCCTGGACCCAGCCCCAGCCCAGCCCCAGCCCCAACCCTGCCCCAGCCCAGCCCCGGCCCCTGCCCAGCCCCTCTCCCATCCCTGCCCCCAGCCCTGCCCCAGCCCCAGACCTAGCCCAGCCCTGCCCTCAGCCCAGGCCCAGCCCTAGCCCAGCCCTGCCCTCAGCCCCAGCCCCAGACCCTGCCCTGGACCCAGCCCCAGCCCAGTCCTGGTCCCAGCCCAGCCTCTGCCCTGCCCCAGCCCCAGCCCCAGCCCTGCCCTTGACTTGGTTCCAGCCCCGACCCCAGCCCTGCCCCCAGCCGAGCCCCGGCCCCAGCGCTCAGGCCTGCCCCCAACCTGGCCTCAGCCCAAGGCCCAGCCTCCAGCCTAGTTCTGCCCCATCCCCGTCCCCAGCCCAGCCCCAGCCCAGCCCCAGCCACCGCCCAGCCCCAGCCCTGCCCCCAGCCCAGCCCCATCCCCACCCTGGACCCAGCCCCACTCCCAGCCCAGCCCCAGCTCTGCCCTGGACCCACCCCCAGCCTCACCCCAGCCTCATCCCCAGCCCTGCCCCAGCCCAGCCCCAGCCACAGCGCAGCCCCAGCCCTGGACCTCAGCCTCGGGCCCAGCCCTGCCCCAGGCCCAGCCCAGACCCCAGCCCAGCCCCACCCACGGCCCCATCCCCAGCCCCAGCCCAGCCCTAGCCCAGCCCTGCACAGCCACAGCCCTAACCCACCCCTGCCCTTAGCCCAGCCCCAGCCCTGCCCCAGCCCTGTCCCCAGCCCCAGTCCCAGCCCCAGCCCCAGACCAGCCCCAACCCAGCACCTGCCCCAGCCCTACCCTAGCCCAGTCCTGGTCCCAGACCAGCCCCAGCCACAGCCCAGCCCCAGACCTGGACCCAGCCCCAGTCACAGCCCCGGCTCCAGTCCCCGCCCAGCCCAGCCCAGAACCCAGCCCAGCACCAGCCCCGGCCCCAGCCCTGCCGCAGCCTCAGCCCCAGCCCCACCCTTGGCCCCAGTCCAGCCCCAGCCCCAGCCCTGGACCCAGCCCCAGCCCTGCCTCAGCCCTGGACTAAGCCCCACCCGCAGCCCCGGCCCCAGCCCAGCCGTAGCCCAGCCCTGCCCCAGCCACAGCCACAGCCCAGCCCTGCCCCAGCCCCAGCCCCAGCCCCAGCCCCAGCCCTAGCCAAGCCCTGCCCTCAGCCCAGCCCCAGCCTGCCCCCAGCCCTGTCCGCAGCCCCAGCCCTAGCCCCACCCTCGGCCCCAGCCCAGCCTTGGACCCAGCCCTAGCCCCAGCCTCGCCCCAGCCCAGCCCCAGCTCGGGCCCCAGCCCTTTCTGCAGCCCCAGTCCCAGCCCAGCCCCAGCCCTGCCCCAGCCCCAGCCCCAGACCAGGCCCCAGCCCAGCGCTAGCCCAGCCCTGCCCCCAGCCCAAGCCCAGCAATGACCCCAGCCCAGCCCCAGCCCAGCCCCAGCCCCTGTCCTGCCACAGCCCAGCCCCCATCCCCAGCCCTGCCCCAGCCCTGCCCTCACCCCAGCCCCAGCCCCAGCCTGGCCCCAGCCCTGCCCCAGCCCCAGTCCTGCCCCAGCCCCAGCCCCAGCCCAGCCATACACTTGATTCCAGCCCCAGCCCCAGCCCTGCCCTCAGCCCAGCCCCAGTCCAAGGCCCAGCCTCCAGCCTAGTCCTGCCCTAGCCCCGGCCCCAGCCGCGGCTCCAGCCTTACCCCAGTCCCCACTGTTGTCGGACAAGAGGGGACATGGGTCCCAGGAACACCTGTGCAATTCAGGCCTTGAAGAATTCTCTGTTGATAATATACTGGCAGAGAGGAGATGTGAGAAAGTGCTGATTGCTTGGTATGCTGAAGTCCAGCTGCCCCTGAGATGGGAGGCAAGCAAGATAAGGAGGAGGCGAGATCTGGGAAAGAGAGCAATTAGGCCGGATGGAAGAATTCCACAGAGTTGTGAAAACAATGATGTAACCTTTTAGAGAGCAACCAATAGTATGTTGCCAAGTGGGCATAATTATAGCAAACTGTATATAAGATGTGTCTGATGCTCAATAAGGTGGAATCCGCTGATCAAATTGGTCGTTAAAGCGGCCCCCTTCTTGCAGTAAGTGGCGCTCGAACACGGGACCCTAATGAAGACAAACGTTAGGGTTTAAGAAGTTCTTCGGGACGTTGGGAGATTCGCAGTAAGACGGGAGGCAAGAAGACGGCCGGCCCGGGATAGCAGTACCGGAGGCTGCAAGAAAAGGGAAGACAGCCTTGAAGCCGAAGACGCTGTAGAGCCGGAAACTGCTTAAACGAGGTCTGTGCGCACAGGTATTAACGTTTAAATACGGATATGGATAGGCAGGCAGCGTATGATTTATTTATATGCTTTTTAGAAAAGCGACAGTGTAAGTTAAATTTTACAAAGGAGTTGGTGCCGCTGTTAAGCTATGCAGAAGAGTTAGGATATTTTAAGGACCCAAATGAGGTGTTTGAAAGATTGCAGTGGAAAAAGTCTGGACAAGACTTGTGGCTGCATGGCTTAGATGATGAAAACCGAGCAAAGGAGTGTGGAAAATGGTGGAAGATGGTTATGACAGCATTGGATCAGCATCGTGCTGAGCAAGTGGCAGCTTATCAAGCCAGGGTACGATTAGATTATACGGACCCAAATGGAGCAAGTGTTACACCTGCTGGGTTGCCTTTGTCAGAAGAGGTTCAGGATTATTTAAGAAAGGAGAAGGCTGCGTGTGTAAAAGGGTTAGGTGGCAGAGTCGAATTACAATCTGTAACACAGGACTCTGCTGAGGAGCCTTCCCCGTATCTTTTAGCTGAGCAAATTGTACAGGAGGAGAAAGTAAGTGAGGGAGAGGAGACAAACAGGGCGATAGATCCTGGAGGTGGTGTTAAAGATCATGTAAGAAAGCACACAGAGTATTGGCGAAAGGTGGCAGAACACTTAAATGCCGAAGGAGATCAGGAAGGGCTTAGCCAGCTGGCTGCTTCACATCAAGTTCTTCCAGTAATGTATACACAGGTCCCTGGGGAGCAAAATGTTTTTCAGGCTGATGTAACCCAATTGCCATGGAAATTGTTATCTCAATTAAGACAGACTGCAAGTCAGTTTGGGGTTCAATCTGAACCAGCTAGACAGATGATTGATTTTATTTATATGAACTATAATATGTTACCTAGAGATTCTTATAATGTTATGAAGCTGATCCTAACAGCATCTCAATTTATGACATTTTTGAATGAGTGGGAACACCTAGCTAGACAATCAGCTGGAGTACAAAGACAGCAAAACGATCCATTATTTGATGTAACAGTAGATCAGTTGTGTGGAACGGGACAGTATGAGAGACCAGAGTTACAGGCACTTTTACAGCTGCCTGTTTTGCAAGCATCAGCCCAGATAGTAAGGAGGGCTTTTGACAAGCAGAAGGATGGAAATGCAAATCCTCACTATATGGGAACTAAGCAAGGTAGACAGAAACCTCTTGGTGAATTTGTGGATAAGTTGCTTGCCGCACTTAGAGCAGCAAGCGTAGGAGAAGGTATCCGAGAGGCAATTTTAAGGCAGTGTTTAATGCAGAATGGGAACCAGCAGACGCAACAGCTTATTACATCAGCAGATCCTAGATGGACGGTAGCCGAATTGTTGCAGAGGGCTCAGGACTTGCCAAGCAATCCGATGGCCATGCTGACGGAGGTGATTGATAAGGGATTACAAAAACAGGCTGAGGTGTTGTCAATGACAATGACAAAACAGCTTGAGCATAGTCAGCAGGTTATGGCAGCCTTAGTACCTTTGCGCACAGACTCGAAAGGGCAAGGCCGACACTATAAGCAGTCATCAGGCGAAATACAGTGTCATCGAAAAGCGTAAGGCGGAGATATCGTCTAAAGTAATGCCTGGACTTTTGGCCCATAGATCCGCTTTAGGGCATTTCCCTAGCGGAGATAGTTATTTTGATGAAGCCTTTTGGAGAGAATACAGGAACAAGTTGTGGGACTTGGTTATAGATGGTCATAAAACTGCTATAAAGCTGCAAAAGTCGTGGCGAGAATGCATGAACTGTGTTAAAACCTACGAACTGAAACAGCGAATGGCTGCTGCAGTTAGAGTAACTTTGTCAGGACGAGATGCAGCGCCAGGTGTATCTGAGTTGCAGCTGAAAGATGTGTCTGAGAACTGTCGACCGATCGACCGGGGCCGCCCCCGATACATCTTGCGGCGACCACACCGCGTTTACCAGCCGTCACCACTGCCGTTTGCACACAGCGGGGAACCTTCCTCTGACATCGCCAGCGACGGCTCGGACTCGGAAGACAATACCGGCAGCGAGGAATCCAAACAGCGCCGACTTTGCTTTACGGCCCCTCTTAGAAAAAATGGAGCGCTTGGAGGCTCGCGGTTACAGCGTTCCTGCCACCGCTCTCCTCCCGCGAGCCCTGCCGGCCCCCGCGGATACCGACGGCTCCGACCAAGGCGGTACCGGCTGACGCACCACCGACACCGACAGCACCGACAGTAGCAGCGGAGCAGCTGCCACGGCAGCAGCCCCCACCCCTTTCCCCCGCAGCGGCTTTAGCCGCACTACTCTGTTTTGATTTAAAGCAACAGTACTCATTTTGTCATTTCTGATTGTAACGTCTTTCAGAGATTTGTTATTTAGAGTTTTGTTAAGTTTTTCTAATAAGCATAATGAATAAGTAAGCATTTGGTATTTATAAGTACTTAGTACATAGTAATTGCAGTAAGGTGTATGCACTTAGTTAAGAGTTCAAATTGTAAGATTTTCTTTTGGTTCGAACCTTCTTAGTTGTCTGCCTAGGCATTTCAAAGGAGCTCCATGTAATATAGTTAAGGAATGTATAAACAGCTTTTAATTTTGGAAAGTGTTTTTTAGTTAATGTACCAATTTTATTTCTTTTTAGACACTGATTTGATGGATTAATTTTAACATAGTCTTTTAAGGATTTTTGGTATTAGCATAAGTTAAGGTTTGTAGTAAATAGGTATTAATTTTAACAACTATTCCTTCACTAATGTGCAGAAGAACCAAGACTGAGAGGAAACAGCATTTCCCATGAAGTCGAACATCGATCACAATAACTGTTCTGATAATCTGGGGTCAAAAGCATCAATCAAAATAATTTTGTCCTGAATGCTGAATTTGAAAATAGGCAGTTTGGGCTGGTAAATACAGAAAACCTATTTTGTGGTGAGAAAAAGGATTTAAATCCCCATGGAAAATTATTGAAAGGGATTGGCATAAGTGGGAAATAAAGACTAGAGAAATTTTAGTTGGGAAATATCAGGAATAATTAAAAGGATTAGTAAAAGGAAAAGTAAGAGACATAAGATTTTGAAGGCAGAGGAATTGAAATAACAAAAGCACAATGGGAAATGGTAAACGAACTAACCAAGGAAGTAGAGAAGAGACTCCAAATGGAATTTTGAAGTGGGTTAAGGAGTTAAAAAATCTGTAGGGCTCCTGAAGAATGTAACTGCTGCCGAGAAGAAAATACACCCGGCTGCTGGTTGCACCCCAGCAGGCCGAGGAGGCAGAGTTCACATATACTTGGTGGAGCTTAATTTTGATCCTAACCCTATTTGTACATAAGTAGTCCAATCGAAATCAAAAACCATGTTCCCATGTGTGGAATCTTGATCAGACCAGAGAGAAAAGACTTGAACTTGAAAAAGCAATGGTAAATTTTTCTGCTACAGTTGAAATCATGGTAAATGCAAGCACAGATGCAATAAAAGCGCAGCAAATGAAATCAATAGTCTCTCGAAAATATCTACTCAGAATAGATTAGCTTTGGATTTTTCATATGTAAAGGAAGAGGGTGTATGTGTAGTCATACATGTAAGTTGTTGTAGTTATGTTAATCTAGATAA
The DNA here is from genome assembly GCF_026170545.1 of Melanerpes formicivorus. Classification (NCBI taxonomy): domain Eukaryota; kingdom Metazoa; phylum Chordata; class Aves; order Piciformes; family Picidae; genus Melanerpes; species Melanerpes formicivorus. Next base: position 48,953 of record NW_027143124.1, read on the forward strand.
ACGAGTGAAAACAGATTTACAGGCGATTGTAAACCACAATCAGATATTACATCAGATTTCTTTGGATGATACTTCTTCTGTATTTAAAGGAATATGGGATAAGTTAACTTCTTGCTTATCGAATATAAGTTGCTTTAAAAAATTCTTTGCAATACCTGTTGGAATAATTGTAATACTGATCTGTGTAATTCATTGTAATTGTTGTTTTAAAATGGTAAGACCTTTAAGTAAGATTGCTCATGTCAATGAGTTACAAGTAGAGAATTATGATCAGAATGTGATCAGAACAGATGAACTTAATTATGATCCAATTAAGAAGGTTCTGAAATATCTGGAAATTTTAACACAAATCCATGGTGAGAAAAAAAAAAAAGGGGGGAATTGTGATGAATATACTGGTGATTTGTGTTAAAATTGTAAGACTTAGAGTGCACTGGGATTAAGGGTCAGGATCTTGTAAGGCCTGTTTAGAGGGTAAAGAGAAAGAAACCTCTCTTGCAGACTTGCAAGGACACTGGTTAATTGGAGACACCACGGCTGAGAAGGAGCTGTCTTAAAGATAAACATTCAGAACTGGGAATTTGTTTTCTTCAGATAAGAAGCCTGCACAATTGAGCATGTGTGAAAGTGGATGCTTTGACCCTTACCACACTGAATGTAGGGAGAAGGGATTTGACCACCTATTCTAAGACTATCATATGCCTCCCTTCTATTTAGCATAAGTTTGCTTATATAGATGATGAAACTATATAAGATGAAGAAAACTATTGTAAGGTTGCTTTTTGGGTGAAGTTGGTACCAATAAGAGATTAGTATTACTAGGATGACCAAAAACCACATTATTATGGGTAATTTTATATTGGGCAAAGCAATGAAGCTCTTTTGCTCTTGCTGATTGCCTGCAAGTTTTCTGTCTGTGAAGCTAGAGCCTGGCCAGATCTACCTTTACAGATTAAAGAAATCTTGCTACCATTAAACAAATTATGATTTTTGACCATCCTAGAGAAAATAGAGGTGCAACATAACAGGTAATAATGAATTGATTGAACTTTTTCAGACGTGTCTGATAGGGATACCCAGACTTAATGTAAATATGTTTGTTAATTATAGTAGTAAGTTTTAAGGTTCTTAGGTATTATTGTACTCATTTTGATTATTGTTAAACTTGTTTATAATTGTATTATGCAAAGTGTTCAAAGAATAACTTCCAAGGCCTTACTTGCACAAAAGAAAAACGGGGGAATTGTTGTCGGACAAGAGGGGACATGGGTCCCAGGAACACCTGTGCAATTCAGGCCTTGAAGAATTCTCTGTTGATAATATACTGGCAGAGAGGAGATGTGAGAAAGTGCTGATTGCTTGGTATGCTGAAGTCCAGCTGCCCCTGAGATGGGAGGCAAGCAAGATAAGGAGGAGGCGAGATCTGGGAAAGAGAGCAATTAGGCCGGATGGAAGAATTCCACAGAGTTGTGAAAACAATGATGTAACCTTTTAGAGAGCAACCAATAGTATGTTGCCAAGTGGGCATAATTATAGCAAACTGTATATAAGATGTGTCTGATGCTCAATAAGGTGGAATCCGCTGATCAAATTGGTCGTTAAAGCGGCCCCCTTCTTGCAGTACCCACCCCAGGCTAGTCCTGGTCCCAGCCCAGCCCCAGCCCTGCCCCAGCCAAAGCCCCGGCCCCAGCCTTGCCCCAGTCCCAGCCCCAGCCCCAGCCCCAACCTCAGCCCTAGCCCAGCCCTGCCCTCAGCCCCAGCCCCAGTCCCACCCTCGGCCCCAGCCCAGCCCCAGCCCCAGCCACTGCCCCTTCCCTGGCCCCAGCCCAAACCCCAGCCACATCCCTGCCCCCAGTCCTGCCCCAGGCCCATCCCCATCCCTGCCCCCAGCCCAGCCCCAACCCCAGCCCTACTCCATCCCTGCCCCAGCCTTGGGCCCAGCCCTGCCCCAGGCTCAGCCCAGACCCCAGCCCAGCCCCACCCTCATCCCCAGCCCTGTCCCCAGAACCAGCCCTGCCCCAGCCCTGCCCCACCCCAGCCCCAGCCCCAGACCAGCCCCAACCCCAGCCCCAGGCACGGCCCCAGCCCTGCCTCAGCCCTGGCTCCTGTCCCAGCCCCGGCCCCAACCGCAGCCCCAGACCTGCCCAAACCTTGGTTCCAGCCCCGGCCCCAGCACAGCCCCAGCCCTACCCCTAACTCAGCCCTAGCCCCAGCCCCAGCCCAAGGCCCAGCCTCCAGCCTAGTCCTGCTTCAGCGCCGGCCCAGAACCCAGCCCCAGCCCCGGCCCCAACCTCAGTCCCAGACCTGCTCACAGCCCCGGCCCCAGCTCCAGCTCCAGCCCCACCCCAGCCTCATCCCCAGCCCTGCCCCAGCCCAGCCCCAGCCACAGCGCAGCCCCAGCCCTGGATGTCAGCCTCGGGCCCAGCCCTGCCCCAGCCCCAGCCCTAGCCCAGCCCTGCCCTCAGCCCAGGCCCAGCCCTAGCCCAGCCCTGCCCTCAGCCCAGGCCCAGCCCTAGCCCAGCCCTGCCCTCAGCCCCAGCCCCAGCCCCAGCCCCTGCCCTGGACCCAGCCCCAGCCCAGTCCTGGTCCCAGCCCAGCCTCTGCCCTAACCCAGCCCCAGCCCCAGCCCTGCCCTTGACTTGGTTCCAGCCCCGACCCCAGCCCTGCCCCCAGCCGAGCCTCGGCCCCAGCGCTCAGGCCTGCCCCCAACCTGGCCCCAGCCCAAGGCCCAGCCTCCAGCCTAGTTCTGCCCCATCCCCGTCCCCAGCCCAGCCCCAGCCCCAGCCCCAGCCCCAGCCCTAGCCCAGCCCCTACCCTGGACACAGCCCCAGCCCTAACCCAGCCCCAGCCCAGCCCCAGCCACCGCCCAGCCCCAGCCCTGCCCCCAGCCCAGCCCCATCCCCACCCTGGACCCAGCCCCACTCCCAGACCAGCCCCAGCTCTGCCCTGGACCCACCCCCAGCCTCACCCCAGCCTCATCCCCAGCCCTGCCCCAGCCCAGCCCCAGCCACAGCGCAGCCCCAGCCCTGGACCTCAGCCTCGGGCCCAGCCCTGCCCCAGGCCCAGCCCAGACCCCAGCCCAGCCCCACCCACGGCCCCATCCCCAGCCTCAGCCCAGCCCTAGCCCAGCCCTGCACAGCCACAGCCCTAACCCACCCCTGCCCTTAGCCCAGCCCCAGCCCTGCCCCAGCCCTGTCCCCAGCCCCAGTCCCAGCCCCAGCCCCAGACCAGCCCCAACCCAGCACCTGCCCCAGCCCTACCCTAGCCCAGTCCTGGTCCCAGCCCAGCCCCAGCCACAGCCCAGCCCCAGCCCTGGACCCAGCCCCAGTCACAGCCCCGGCCCCAGCCCAGACCCTAGCCCAGCCTCAGCCCCGGCTCCAGTCCCCGCCCAGCCCAGCCCAGAACCCAGCCCAGCACCAGCCCCGGCCCCAGCCCTGCCGCAGCCCCAGCCCCAGCCCCACCCTCGGACCCAGTCCAGCCCCAGCCCCAGCCCTGGACCCAGCCCCAGCCCTGCTTCAGCCCTGGACTAAGCCCCACCCGCAGCCCCGGCCCCAGCCCAGCCCTAGCCCAGCCCTGCCCCAGCCACAGCCACAGCCCAGCCCTGCCCCAGCCACAGCCACAGCCCCAGCCCTAGCCAAGCCCTGCCCTCAGCCCAGCCCCAGCCTGCCCCCAGCCCTGTCCGCAGCCCCAGCCCCAGCCCTAGCCCCACCCTCGGCCCCAGCCCAGCCTTGGACCCAGCCCTAGCCCCAGCCTCGCCCCAGCCCAGCCCCAGCTCGGGCCCCAGCCCTGTCTGCAGCCCCAGTCCCAGCCCAGCCCCAGCCCTGCCCCAGCCCCAGCCCCAGACCAGGCCCCAGCCCAGCGCTAGCCCAGCCCTGCCCCCAGCCCAAGCCCAGCAATGACCCCAGCCCAGCCCCAGCCCAGCCCCAGCCCCTGTCCTGCCACAGCCCAGCCCCCATCCCCAGCCCTGCCCCAGCCCTGCCCTCACCCCATCCCCAGCCCCAGCCTGGCCCCAGCCCTGCACCAGCCCCAGTCCTGCCCCAGCCCCAGCCCCAGCCCAGCCATAGACTTGATTCCAGCCCCAGCCCCAGCCCTGCCCTCAGCCCAGCCCCAGTCCAAGGCCCAGCCTCCAGCCTAGTCCTGCCCTAGCCCCGGCCCCAGCCCTGGCTCCAGCCTTACCCCAGTCCCCACCCCAGGCCAGTCCTGGTCCCAGCCCAGCCCCAGCTCTGCCCCAGCCAAAGCCCCGGCCCCACCCTTGCCCCAGTCCCAGCCCCAGCCCCAGCCCCAACCTCAGCCCTAGCCCAGCCCTGCCCTCAGCCCCAGCCCCAGCCCCAGCCACTGCCCCTTCCCTGGCCCCAGCCCAAACCCCAGCCACATCCCTGCCCCCAGTCCTGCCCCAGGCCCATCCCCATCCCTGCCCCCAGCCCAGCCCCAACCCCAGCCCTACTCCATCCCTGCCCCAGCCTTGGGCCCAGCCCTGCCCCAGGCTCAGCCCAGACCCCAGCCCAGCCCCACCCTCATCCCCAGCCCTGTCCCCAGAACCAGCCCTGCCCCAGCCCTGCCCCACCCCAGCCCCAGCCCCAGACCAGCCCCAACCCTACCCCAGCCCCAGCCCCAGGCACGGCCCCAGCCCTGCCTCAGCCCTGGCTCCTGTCCCAGCCCCGGCCCCAACCGCAGCCCCAGACCTGCCCAAACCATGGTTCCAGCCCCGGCCCCAGCACAGCCCCAGCCCTACCCCTAACTCAGCCCTAGCCCCAGCCCTGTCCGCAGCACCAGGCCCAGCCCCTGCCCCAGCCCCTGCCCTCGACCCAGCCCCAACCCAGCCCCAGCCCCAGCCCCAGCCCTGCCCCAGCCCAGCTCCAGCCCAGCCCCGGCCCCATTCGCAGACCCAGCCCAGCTCCAGCCACAGCCCAGCCCCAGCCCTGGACCCAGCCCCAGCCCCAGCCCAACACCAGTTCCAGCCCTGCCCCAGCCCAACCCCAGCCCCAGCCCAACCCCAGCCACAGCCCTGCCCCAGCCCTGGTCCCAGCCCCAGTCCCAGCCCCACCCCCGGCCCCAATACCGGCCCCAGCCCTGCCCTAGCCCAGCCATGACCCAGCCCCAGCCCCAGCCCTGTGCCAGCCCTACCCCAGCCCAGCCCCGGTCCCAGCCCAGCCCAAGCACTGGCCCAGCCCCAGCCCCAGCCCAGCCCCAGCCCCAGCCCTGCCCCAGCCCCAGACCTAGCCCAGCCCTGCTCTCAGCCCAGCCCCCAGCCCAGCCCCACCCACGGCCCCAGCCCCGGCCCCAGCCCAGCCAAAGCCCAGCCCTGCCCCAGCCCCCGCCCTGCCCCAGCCCCAGCCCTGCACCGAACCCAGCCCCAGCTCCGGCCCCTGCCCCAGTCCCCGCCCCAGCCCAGCCCTGCTCCCAGCCCTGGCCCCAGCCCCGGCTCCAGCCCTACCCCAGCCCTTCCCCAGCCCAGCCCCAGCCACAGCCCAGCCCCAGCCCCGGACCCAGCCCCAGTTGCAGCACCGGCCCCGGCCCAGACCCTAGCCCAGCCTCAGCCCCGGCTCCAGTCCCCACCCCAGCCCAGCCCTGCTCCCAGCCCCGGCCCCAGCCCTACTCCAGCTCTGCCCCAGCCCAAGGCCCAGCCTCCAGCCTAGTCCTGCTTCAGCGCCAGCCCCAACCCAGCCCCAGCCCCAGCCCCAACCTCAGTCCCAGCCCTGCCCCAGCCTCGGGCCCAGCCCTGTCCCAGGCCCAGCCCAGAACCCAGCCCAGCCTCAACCCCGGCCCCAGCCCTGCCCCCACCCAAGACCTAGACCAGCCCTGCCCCAGCCCCAGCCCTGCACCGAACCCAGCCCCAGCCCTAGCCCAGCCCCAGCCCAGCCCCTGCCCTGGACCCAGCCCCAGCCCAGCCCCAGCCCCACCCCTGCCCCAGCCCAGCCCCGGCCCCTGCCCAGCCCCTCTCCCATCCCTGCCCCAGCCCCAGCCCCAACCTCAGTCCCAGCCCTGCCCCAGCCTCGGGCCCAGCCCTGTCCCAGGCCCAGCCCAGAACCCAGCCCAGCCTCAGCCCAGCCTTGCCCTCAGCCCAGGTCCAGCCATAGCCCAGCCCTGCCCTCAGCCCCAGCCCCAGCCCCAGCCCTGCCCCAGACCTGTCCAAGACTTGGTTCCAGCCCCAGCCCCAGCCCTTCCCCCAGCCCAGCCCCAGCCCAAGGCCCAGCCTCCAGCCTAGTACTGCCCCAGCCACACCCTCGGCACCAGCCCAGCCCCAGCCCCAGCCCCAATATTGGCCCCAGCCCAGCCCCAGTTCCAGCCCTGCCCCAGCCCCAGCCCTGCCCCCAGCCCAGCCCCAGCCCCAGCCCCGGCCCAGCCCTGCCCCAGCCTCAGGTCCAGCCCTGCCCCAGGCCCAGCCCAGACCCCAGCCCAGCCCCACCCTCATCCCCAGCCCAGCCGCAGCCCCAGCCCTGCCCCAGCCTCAGGTCCAGCCCAGCCCCAGCCCCAGCCCAGCCCCAGCCCTGCCCCAGCCCAGCCCAAGCCACAGCCTAGCCCTGCCCCGAACCCCGCCCCAGCCGGGCCCCAGCCCTGCCCCAGCTGCGGCCCGTGCCCCTGACCCCAGCCACAGCCACAGCCCAGCCCCAACCCTGCCCCAGCCCCTGTCCCAGCCCCAGGCACGGCCCCAGCCCTGCCCCAGCCCTGGCTCCTGCCCCAGCCCCGGCCCCACGCCAGCCGCAGCCCTGCCCAAGACTTGGTTCCAGCCCCAGCCCCAGCCCCAGCCCTGCCCCCAGCCCAGCCCTAGCCCAAGGACCAGCCTCCAGCCTAGTCCTGCCCCAGCCCCAGCCCCTACCCAGCCTCAGCCCCGGCCTCAACCTCATTCCCAGCCCTGCTCACAGCCCTGGCCACAGCCCCGGCTCCAGCCCTACCTCAGCCCTACCCCAGCCTTGGGCCCATCCCTGTCCCAGGCCCAGCCCTGTCCCAGGCCTAGCCCAGAACCCAGCCCAGCCTCAGCTCCGGCCCCAGCCCTGCCCCAGCCCCAGCCCCAGCCCTAGCCAAGCCCTGCCCTCAGCCCAGCCCCAGCCTGCCCCCAGCCCTGTCCGCAGCCCCAGCCCCAGCCCTAGCCCCACCCTCGGCCCCAGCCCAGCCTTGGACCCAGCCCTAGCCCCAGCCTCGCCCCAGCCCAGCCCCAGCTTGGGCCCCAGCCCTGTCTGCAGCCCCAGTCCCAGCCCAGCCCCAGCCCTGCCCCAGCCCCAGCCCCAGACCAGGCCCCAGCCCAGCGCTAGCCCAGCCCTGCCCCCAGCCCAAGCCCAGCAATGACCCCAGCCCAGCCTCAGCCCAGCCCCAGCCCCTGTCCTGCCACAGCCCAGCCCCCATCCCCAGCCCTGCCCCAGCCCTGCCCTCACCCCATCCCCAGCCCCAGCCTGGCCCCAGCCCTGCCCCAGCCCTGGCCCCAGCCCTGCCCCAGCCCCAGTCCTGCCCCAGCCCCAGCCCCAGCCCAGCCATACACTTGATTCCAGCCCCAGCCCCAGCCCTGCCCTCAGCCCAGCCCCAGTCCAAGGCCCAGCCTCCAGCCTAGTCCTACCCTAGCCCCGGCCCCAGCCCTGGCTCCAGCCTTACCCCAGTCCCCGCCCCAGGCCAGTCCTGGTCCCAGCCCAGCCCCAGCCCTGCCCCAGCCAAAGCCCCGGCCCCAGCCTTGCCCCAGTCCCAGCCCCAGCCCCAGCCCCAACCTCAGCCCTAGCCCAGCCCTGCCCTCAGCCCCAGCCCCAGCCCCACACTCGGCCCCAGCCTCGCCCCAGCCCAGCCCCAGCTCGGGCCCCAGCCCTGCCCCAGCCCAGCCCCAGCCACAGCCCAGCCCCAGCCCTGGACCCAGCCCCAGTCGCAGCCCCGGCCCCAGTCCAGACCTTAGCCCAGCCTCAGCCCCGGCTCCAGTCCCCGCTGCAGTCCCCGCCCCAGCCCAGCCCAGAACCCAGCCCAGCACCAGCGCCGGCCCCAGCCCTGCCGCAGCCCCAGCCCCAACCCCAGCCCCAGCCCAGCCCCTGCCACAGCCCCACTCCCATCCCTGCCCCCAGCCCTGCCCCAGCCCCAGCCCCAGCCCCAGCCCCAGCCCTGCCCCAGCCCCAGCCCTAGCCCAGCCCTGCTCTCAGCCCAGGCCCAGCCCAGCCCCCAGCCCAGCCCCACCCACGGCCCCAGCCCCGGCCCCAGCCCAGCCATAGCCCAGCCCTGCCCCAGCCCCCGCCCTGCCCCAGCCCCAGCCCTGCACCGAACCCAGCCCCAGCTCCGGCCCCTGCCCCAGTCCCCGCCCCAGCCCAGCCCTGCTCCCAGCCCCGGCCCCAGCCCCAGCTCCAGCCCTAATCCAGCCCTGCCCCAGCCCAAGGCCCAGCCTCCAGCCTAGTCCTGCTTCAGCGCCGGCCCCAACCCAGCCCCAGCCCCCGCCCCAACCTCAGTCCCAGCCCTGCCCCAGCCTCGGGCCCAGCCCTGTCCCAGGCCCAGCCCAGAACCCAGCCCAGCCTCAGCCCCGGCCCCAGCCCTGCCCCCGCCCAAGGCCTAGACCAGCCCTGCCCTCAACCCAGCCCCAGCCCCAGCCCAGCCCTGCCCTCAGCCACAGCCCAGCCCCAGCCCCGCCCCGGCCCAGCCCAGCCACAGCCCAGCCCCTGCCCTGGACCCAGCCCCAGTCGCAGCCCCGGCCCCAGCCCAGACCCCAGCCTAGCCTCAGCCTTGGCTCCAGTCCCCGGCCCAGCCCAGCCCTGCTCCCAGCCCCGGCCCCAGCACCAGCCCCAGCCCCAGCCCCACCCTCGGCCCCAGCCCAGCCCCAGCCCCAGCCCAGCCCCAGCCACAGCCCTGCCCCAGCCCCAGCCCTAGCCCAGCCCTGCCCTCAGCCCAGCCCCAGCCCCAGCCCAGCCCTGCCCTCAGCCCAGGCCCAGCCCTTGCCCAGCCCTGCCCTCAGCCCCAGCCCCAGCCCTGCCCCAGCCCCAGGCCCGGCCCCAGCCCAGCCCCAGACCTGTCCAAGACTTGGTTCCAGCCCCAGCCCCAGCCCCAGCCCTGGACCCAGCCCCAGTCCAGACCTTAGCCCAGCCTCAGCCCCGGCTCCAGTCCCCGCTCCAGTCCCCGCCCCAGCCCAGCCCAGAACCCAGCCCAGCACCAGCGCCGGCCCCAGCCCTGCCGCAGCCCCAGCCCCAACCCCAGCCCCAGCCCAGCCCCTGCCCCGGCCCCAGCTTGTCCCAGCCCCAGTCCTGCCCCAGCCCCGGCCACAGCCCCAGCCCAGCCCTGGCCCCTGCCCAGCCCCTCTCCCATCCCTGCCCCCAGCCCTGCCCCAGCCCCAGCCCCAGCCCTGTCCCAGCCCCAGCCCCAGCCCCGGCCTCCGCCCTGCCCCAGCCCTGTCCCAGCCCTAGCCCAGCCTCAGCCCCAGCCCTGCCCCAGCCCAGCCCCAGCCACAGCCCAGCCCCAGCCCTGGACTCAGCCCCAGCCCCAGCCCTGGACCCAGCCCAGCCCCAGCACCAGCCCTGGCCCCGGCCCCAGCCCCAGCCCTGCACTGAACCCAGCCCCAGTCCGGCCCCAGCCCTGCCCCAGCTCTGGCCCCAGCCCTGTTCCCAGCCCCGGCCCCTGCCCCAGCCCCAGCCCTAGCCTATCCCTGCCCTCAGCCCCAGCCCCAGCCCCAGCCCAGCCCCAGCCCCAGCCCTGCCCCAGAACAGCCCCAGCCTCCTCCCAGCCCTGGCCCCAGCCCCAGCCCCAGCCCCAGCCCCAACCCCAGCCCCAGCCCTGTGCCAGCCCAGCCCCAGCCCCAGCCCCAGCCCTAGCCCAGCCCCTGCCCTGGACACAGCCCCAGCCCTAACCCAGCCCCAGCCCAGCCCCAGCCACCGCCCAGCCCCAGCCCTGCCCCCAGCCCAGCCCCATCCCCACCCTGGACCCAGCCCCACTCCCAGCCCAGCCCCAGCTCTGCCCTGGACCCACCCCCAGCCCCACCCCAGCCTCATCCCCGGCCCTGCCCCAGCCCAGCCCCAGCCACAGCGCAGCCCCAGCCCTGGACCTCAGCCTCGGGCCCAGCCCTGCCCCAGGCCCAGACCAGACCCCAGCCCAGCCCCACCCACGGCCCCATCCCCGGCCCCAGCCCAGCCCTAGCCCAGCCCTGCACAGCCACAGCCCTAACCCAGCCCTGCCCTTAGCCCAGCCCCAGCCCTGCCCCAGCCCTGTCCCCAGCCCCAGTCCCAGCCCCAGCCCCAGACCAGCCCCAACCCAGCACCTGCCCCAGCCCTACCCTAGCCCAGTCCTGGTCCCAGCCCAGCCCCAGCCACAGCCCAGCCCCAGCCCTGGACCCAGCCCCAGTCACAGCCCCGGCCCCAGCCCAGACCCTAGCCCAGCCTCAGCCCCGGCTCCAGTCCCCGCCCAGCCCAGCCCAGAACCCAGCCCAGCACCAGCCCAAGGCCCCAGCCCTGCCGCAGCCCCAGCCCCAGCCCCACCCTCGGCCCCAGCCCAGCCCCAGCCCCAGCCCTGGACCCAGCCCCAGCCCTGCCCCAGCCCTGGACTATGCCCCACCCGCAGCCCCGGCCCCAGCCCAGCCCTAGCCCAGCCCTGCCCCAGCCCCAGCCACAGCCCAGCCCCAGCACCAGCCCCACCCCCGGCCCCAGCCCAGCCCCTGCCCAGCCCTAGCCCCAACCCTGGCCCCAGCTTGTCCCACCCCCAGTCCTACCCCAGCCCAGGCCCCAGCCCCAGCCCCAGACCCAGCCCTGCCCCCAGCCCAGCCCCAGCCCAAGGCCCAGCCTCCAGCCTAGTCCTGCTTCAGCGCCGGCCCCAACCCAGCCCCAGCCCTGGCCCCAACCTCAGTCCCAACCCTGCTCACAGCCCCGGCCCCAGCTCCAGATCCAGCCCTACCCCAGCCCTGCCCCAGCCTCAGGCCCAGCCCTGTCCCAGGCCCAGCCCAGAACCCAGCCCAGCCTCAGCCCCGGCCCCAGCTTTGCCCCAGCCCCAGCCCCAGCCCTAGCCCAGCCCTGCCCTCAGCCCAGCCCTGATCTCAGCCACAGCCCAGCCCAAGCCCTGCCCCGGCCCAGCCCCAGCCCCAGCCCAGCCCGAGCCCTGGACCCAGCCCTGCCCTTGACTTGGTTCCAGCCCCGACCCCAGCTCTGCCCCCAACCTGGCCCCAGCCCAAGGCCCAGCCTCCAGCCTAGTTCTGCCCCATCCCCGTCCCCAGCCCAGCCCCAGCCCCAGCCCCAGCCCTAGCCCAGCCCCTACCCTGGACACAGCCCCAGCCCTAACCCAGCCCCAGCCCAGCCCCAGCCACCGCCCAGCCCCAGCCCTGCCCCCAGCCCAGCCCCATCCCCACCCTGGACCCAGCCCCACTCCCATCCCAGCCCCAGCTCTGCCCTGGACCCACCCCCAGCCCCACCCCAGCCTCATCAGCAGCCCTGCCCCAGTCCAGCCCCAGCCACAACGCAGCCCTGTTGCAAGAAGGGGCCGCTATACGATCAATGTGATCAGCGGAATCCACTTTATTGAGCATCAGACACATCTTATATACAGTTTGCTATAATTATGCCCACTTGGCAACATACTATTGGTTGCTCTCTAAAAGGTTACATCATTGTTTTCACAACTCTGTGGAATTCTTCCATCTGGCCTAATTGCTCTCTTTCCCAGATCTCGCCTCCTCCTTATCTTGCTTGCCTCCCATCTCAGGGGCAGCTGGACTTCAGCATACCAAGCAATCAGCACTTTCTCACATCTCCTACTCCGCCACTATATTATCAACAGAGAGTTCTTCAAGGCCTGAATTGCACAGGTGTTCCTGGGACCCATGTCCCCTCTTGTCCGACAACAATTCCCCTGTTTTTCTTTTGTGCAAGTAAGGCCTTGGAAGTTATTCTTTGAACACTTTGCATAATACAATTATAAACAAGTTTAACAATAATCAAAATGAGTACAATAATACCTAAGAACCTTAAAACTTACTACTATAATTAACAAACATATTTACATTAAGTCTGGGTATCCCTATCAGACATGTCTGAAAAAGTTCAATCAATTCATTATTACCTGTTATGTTGCATCTTTATTTTCTCTAGGATGGTCAAAAAGCATAATTTGTTTAATGGTAGCAAGATTTCTTTAATCTGTAAAGGTAGATCTGGCCAGGCTCTAGCTTCACAGACAGAAAACTTGCAGGCAATCAGCAAGAGCAAAAGAGCTTCATTGCTTTGTCCAATATAAAATTACCCATAATAATGTGTTTTTGCTCATCCTAGTAATACTGATCTCTTATTGGTACCAACGTCACCCAAAAAGCAACCTTACAATAGTTTTCTTCATCTTATATAGTTTCATCATCTATATAAGCAAACTTATGCTAAATAGAAGGGAGGCATATGATAGTCTTAGAATAGGTGGTCAAATCCCTTCTCCCTACATTCAGTGTGGTAAGGGTCAGAGCATCCACTTTCACACATGCTCAATTGTGCAGGCTTCTTATCTGAAGAAAACAAATTCCCAGTTCTGAATGTTTATCTCTAAGACAGCTCCTTCTCAGCCGTGGTGTCTCCAATTAACCAGGCAGTGTCCTTGCAAGTATGCAAGAGAGGTTTCTTTCTCTTTACCCTCTAAACAGGCCTCACAAGATCCTGACCCTTAATCCCAGTGCACTCTAAGTCTTACAATTTTGACAAAAATCACCAGTATATTCATCACAATTCCCCCCTTTTTTTTTTTTTTGTCACCATTGATTTGTGTTAAAATTTCCAGATATTTCAGAACCTTCTTAATTGGATCATAATTAAGGTCATCTGTTCTGATCACATTCTGATCATAATTCTCTACTTGTAACTCATTGACATGAGCAATCTTACTTAAAGGTCTTAGTATTTTGTAACAACAATTGCAGAGTATTATGCATAGCAATATTACAATTGTTCCAACAATATTACAAACAAATGTTGAAGCCCATTTAGATCTGGTAACCAGAAAGTTAATTTATCCCATATTTCTTTAAATCCACAAGAAGTATCATCTAAAGAAATCTGATGTAATATCTGATTGTGGTTTACAATCGCCTGTAAATCTGTTTTCACTCGTTTATCTAGATTAACATAACTACAACAACTTACATTTATGACTACACATACACCCCCTTCCTTAACATATAAAAAATCCAAAGCTAATCTATTCTGAGTAGATATTTTCGAGAGACTATTGATTTCAATTTGCTGCACTTTTATTACATCTATGCTTGCATTCATCATGATTTCAACTGTAGCAGAAAAATTTACCATTGCTTTTTCAAGTTCAAGTCTTTTCTCTCCGGTCTGATCAAGATTCCACACATGGGAACATGGTTTTTGATTTCGATTGGACTACTTATGTACAAATAGGGTTAGGATCAAAATTAGGCTCCACCAAGTATATGTGAACTCTGCCTCCTCGGCCTGCTGGGGTGCAACCAGCAGCTGGGTGTATTTTCTTCTCGGCAGCAGTTACATTCTTCAGGAGCCCTACAGATTTTTTAACTCCTTAACCCACTTCAAAATTCCATTTGGAGTCTCTTCTCTACTTCCTTGGTTAGTTCGTTTACCATTTCCCATTGTGCTTTTGCTAGTTCAATTCCTCTTCCTTCAAAATCTTATGTCTCTTACTTTTCCTTTTACTAATCCTTTTAATTATTCCTGAGATTTCCCAACGAAAATTTCTCTAGTCTTTATTTCCCACTTATGCCAATCCCTTTCAATAATTTTCCATGGGGATTTAAATCCTTTTTCTCAGCACAAAATAGGTTTTCTGTATTTACCAGCCCAAACTGCCTATTTTCAAATTCAGCATTCAGGACAAAATATTTTTTGATTGATGCTTTTGACCCCAGATTATCATAATAGTTATTGTGATCGATGTTCGACTTCGTGGGAAATGCTGTTTCCTCTTAGTCTTGGTTCTTCTGCACATTAGTGAAGGAATAGTTGTTAAAATTAATACCTATTTACTACAAACCTTAACTTATGCTAATACCAAAAAATCCTTAAAACCTTAAAAAACTATGTTAAAATTAATCCATCAAATCAGTGTCTAAAAAAGAAATAAAATTGTTACATTAACTAAAAACCACTTTCCAAAATTAAAACCTGTTTATACATTCCTTAACTATATTACATGGAGCTCCTTTGAAATGCCTAGGCAGACAACTAAGAAGGTTCGAACCAAAAGAAAATCTTACAATTTGAACTCTTAACTAAGTGCATACACCTTACTGCAATTACTATGTACTAAGTACTTATAAATACCAAACGCTTACTTATTCATTATGCTTATTAGAAAAACTTAACAAAACTCTAAATAACAAATCTCTGAAAGACGTTACAACCAGAAATGACAAAATGAGTACTGTTGCTTTAAATCAAAACAGAGTAGTGCGGCTAAAGCCGCTGCGGGGGAAAGGGGTGGGGGCTGCTGCCGTGGCAGCTGCTCCGCTGCTACTGTCGGTGCTGTCGGTGTCGGTGGTGCGTCAGCCGGTACCGCCTTGGTCGGAGCCGTCGGTATCCGCGGGGGCCGGCAGGGCTCGCGGGAGGAGTGCGGTGGCAGGAACGCTGTAACCGCGAGCCTCCAAGCGCTCCATTTTTTCTAAGAGGGGCCGTAAAGCAAAGTCAGCGCTGTTTGGATTCCTCGCTGCCGGTATTGTCTTCCGAGTCCGAGCCGTCGCTGGCGATGTCAGAGGAAGGTTCCCCGCTGTGTGCAAACGGCAGTGGTGACGGCTGGTAAACGCGGTGTGGTCGCCGCAAGATGTATCGGGGGCGGCCCCGGTCGATCGGTCGACAGTTCTCAGACACATCTTTCAGCTGCAACTCAGATACACCTGGCGCTGCATCTCGTCCTGACAAAGTTGCTCTAACTGCAGCAGCCATTCGCTGTTTCAGTTCGTAGGTTTTAACACAGTTCATGCATTCTCGCCACGACTCTTGCAGCTTTATAGCAGTTTTATCACCATCTATAACCAAGTCCCACAACTTGTTCCTGTATTCTCTCCAACAAGCTTCATCAAAATAACTATCTCCGCTAGGGAAATGCCCTAAAGCGGATCTATGGGCCAAAAGTCCGGGCATTACTTTAGACGATATCTCCGCCTTACGCTTTTCGATGACACTGTATTTCGCCTGATGACTGCTTATAGGGTCGGCCTTGCCCTTTCGAGTTTGTGCGCAAAGGTACTAAGGCTGCCATAACCTGTTGACTATGCTCAAGCTGTTTTGTCATTGTCATTGACAACACCTCAGCCTGTTTTTGTAATCCCTTATCAATCACCTCCGTCAACATGGCCATCGGATTGCTTGGCAAGTCCTGAGCCCTCTGCAACAATTCGGCTACCGTCCATCTAGGATCTGCTGATGTAATAAGCTGTTGCGTCTGCTGGTTCCCATTCTGCATTAAACACTGCCTTAAAATTGCCTCTCGGATACCTTCTCCTACGCTTGCTGCTCTAAGTGCAGCAAGCAACTTATCTACAAATTCACCAAGAGGTTCCTGTCTACCTTGCTTAATTCCCATATAGTGAGGATTTGCATTTCCATCCTTCTGCTTGTCAAAAGCCCTCCTTACTATCTGGGCTGATGCTTGCAAAACAGGCGGCTGTAAAAGTGCCTGTAACTCTGGTCTCTCATACTGTCCTGTTCCACACAACTGATCTACTGTTACACCAAATAATGGATCGTTTTGCTGTCTTTGTACTCCAGCTGCTTGTCTAGCTAGGTGTTCCCACTCATTCAAAAATGTCATAAATTGAGATGCTGTTAGGATCAGCTTCATAACATTATAAGAATCTCTAGGTAACATATTATAGTTCATGTAAATAAAATCAATCATCTGTCTAGCTGGTTCAGATTGAATCCCAAACTGACTCGCAGTCTGTCGTAATTGAGATAACAATTTCCATGGCAATTGGGTTACATCAGCCTGAACAACATTCTGCTCCCCAGGGACCTGTGTATACATCACCGGAAAAGCTTGATGTGAAGCAGCCAGCCGGCTAAACCCTTCCTGATCTCCTTCGGCATTTAAGTGTTCTGCAACCTTTCGCCAATACTCTGAGTGCTTTCTTGCATGATCTTTAACACCACCTCCAGGATCTACCGCCCTGTTTGTCTCCTCTCCCTCACCTACTTTCTTGTCCTGTACAATTTGCTCAGCTAAAAGAGATGGGGAAGGCTCCTCAGCAGAGTCCTGTGTTACAGATTGTAATTCGACTCTGCCACCTAACCCTTTTACACACACAGCCTTCTCCTTTCTTAAATAATCCTGAACCTCTTCTAACAAAGGCAACCCAGCATGTGTAACACTTGCTCCATTTGGGTCCGTATGATCTAATCGTACCCTGGCTTGATAAGCTGCCATTTGCTCAGCACGATGCTGATCCAATGCTGTCATAACCATCTTCCACCATTTTCCACACTCCTTTGCTCGTTTTTCATCATCTAAGCCATGCAGCCACAAGTCTTGTCCAGACTTTTTCCACTGCAATCTTTCAAACACCTCATTTGGGTCCTTAAAATATCCTAACTCTTCTGCATAGCTTAACAGCGGCACCAACTCCTTTGTAAAATTTAACTTACACTGTCGCTTTTCTAAAAAGCATATAAATAAATCATACGCTGCCTGCCTATCCATATCCGTATTTAAACGTTAATACCTGTGCGCACAGTCCTCGTTTAAGCAGTTCCCGGCTCTACAGCGTCTTCGACTTCAAGGCTGTCTTCCCTTTTCTTGCAGCCTCTGGTACTGCTATCCCGGGCCGGCCGTCTTCTTGCCTCCCGGCTTACTGCGAATCTCCCAACGTCCCGAAGAACTTCTTAAACCCTAACGTTTGTCTTCATTAGGGTCCCGTGTTCGAGCGCCACTTACTGCAAGAAGGGGGCCGCTTTAACGACCAATTTGATCAGCGGATTCCAACTTTATTGAGCATCAGACACATCTTATATACAGTTTGCTATAATTATGCCCACTTGGCAACATACTATTGGCTGCTCTCTAAAAGGTTACATCATTGTTTTCACAACTCTGTGGAATTCTTCTATCCGGCCTAATTGCTCTCTTTCCCAGATCTCGCCTCCTCCTTATCTTGCTTGCCTCCCATCTCAGGGGCAGTTGGGTTTCAGCATACCAAGCAATCAGCACTTTCTCACATCTCCTACTCTGCCACTATATTATCAACAGAGAATTCTTCAAGGCCTGAATTGCACAGGTGTTCCTGGGACCCATATCCCCTCTTGCTCAAAACAAACCCCAACAACACCAGCCCAGCCCTAGCCCGGCCCCAGCCCCAGCCCCAGCACCAGCCCTGCCCTGGACCCAGCCCCACACCCACCCCAGCCTCAACCCCAGCCCAGGCCCAGCCCTGCCCCAGCCCCAGCCCCAGCCCCAGCCCCATCCCCAACCCCATCCCAGCCCCCAGCCCAGCCCCAGCCCCAGCCCTGCCCCAGCCCAGTCCTGGTCCCAGCCCAGCCCCAGCCCTGGACCCAGCCCCAGCCCCACCCCAGCCTCATCCCTAGCCCTACCCAGCCTAGCCCCAGCCCCAGCCCAGCCCCTGCCCTGGACCCAGCCCCAGCCCCACCCCAGCCTCATCCCCAGCCCAGGCCCAGCCCTGCCCCAGCCCCAGCCCCAGCCCCGGCCCCTGCCCTCAGCCCCAGCCCCAGCCCCACCCTTGGCCCCAGGCCAGCCCCTGCCCCAGCCCTGCCCTGGCCCAGCCCCAGCCCCAGCCCAGCCCCTGCCCTGGACCCAGCACCAGCCCCAGCCCCAGCCCCAGCACCAGCCCTGCCCCAGCCCCATTCACAGCCCCAGCCCAGCTCTAGACACAGCCCAGCCACAGCCCTGGACCCAGCCCCACCCCAGCCCCATCCCCAGCCCTGCCCCAGCCACAGCCCTCAGCCAAGCCCCAGCCCGGCCCCAGTCCTGCCCCAGCCCCGGCCCCAGCCCCACCCTGGACCCAGCCCCAGCCAGAGCCCAGCCCCAGCCCTGCCCTAGCCTAGCCCCAGCCCCAGTCCAGCCCCTGCCCTGGAGCCAGTCCCAGCCCCAGCACTGCCCCAGCCCCACACCCGGCCCCAGCCCCGAACCCAGCCAAGCCCCAATCACGGCCACATCCCCGGCCCCAGCCCAGCTCCAGCCCCAGCCCTGCCCCGGCCCAGCCCCAGCCCCAGCCCAGCCCGTGCCCTGGAACCACCCCTGCCCTGGAACCAGCCCCAGCCCCAGCCCAGACCCATCCCCAGCCCAGCCCCAGCCCCAGCCCCAGCCCCAGTCCTGCCCCATCCCAGCCCCCAACCCCAGCCCTGCCCTCAGCCCAGCCCCAGACCCAGCCTGGCCCCCGCCCTGTCCCCAGCCACAGCCACAGCCCAGCCCCAGGCCCAACCCCAGCCTAGCCCCGGCCCTGCCCCAGCCCTGGCTCCTGCCCCAACCCTGGCTCCAGCCCCAGCCCCAGCCCTGCCCATGTCTTGGTTCCAGCCCCAGCCCCAGCCCTGCGCCAACCCAGCCCCAGCCCAAGGCCCAGCCTCAAGCCTAGTCCTGCCCCAGCCCTGGCCCCGATCCAGCCCCAGCCCTACCCCTACCTCAGCCCTAGCCCCAGCCCTGTCCGCAGCCCCAGCCCCACCCACACCACCAGCCAGCCCCAGCCCCAACCTTGGCCCCAGCCCAGCCCCAGTTCAAGCCCTGCCCCAGCCCTGCCCCTGCCCCAGCCCCAGCCCCGGCCCCAGACTCGGCCCCAGCCCAGCCCCAGGCCTAGCCCTGCCCCAGTCCCCGCCCCAGCCCCAGCCCCAGCCCCAGCCCTGTGCCAGCCCTGCCCCAGCCCAGTCCCGGTCCCAGCCCAGCCCAAGCCCTGGCCCAGCCCCCGCCCCAGCCCAATCCTTGCCCCCAGCCCAGCCCTAACCCGGCCCCATCCCCAGCCCCAGACCTGCCCTGGACCCAGACCCAGCCCCACCCCAGCCTCATCCCCAGCCCAGGCCCAGCCCTGCCCCTGCCCCAGCCCCAGCCCCAGCCCCAGCCCCAGCCCTGCCCCAGTCCCTGCCCCAGCCCAGTCCTGGTCCCAGCCCAGCCCCAGCCCTGGACCCAGCCCCAGCCCCACCCCAGCCTCATCCCTAGCCCTGCCCCAGCCAAGCCCCACTCACGGCCCCATCCCCGGACCCAGCCCAACCACAGCCACAGCCCTGCCCCAGCCCTGGACCCAGCCCCAGCCCCAGCCCCACACTCGGCCCCAGCCCTGCCCCTGCCCCAGCCCAGCCCCAGCCCTGCCCCAGCCCCATCCCCGGCCCCAGCCAAGCCCCACTCACGGCCCCATCCCCGGACCCAGCCCAACCACAGCCACAGCCCTGCCCCAGCCCTGGACCCAGCCCCAGCCCCAGCCCCACCCCCGGACCCAGCCCTGCCCCAGCTCTAGCCCCAGCCCTGCCCCCAGCCCTGGCCCCTGCCCCAGCCCTTGCCCAGCCCTGCACTCAGCCCCAGCCCCAGCCCCAGCCCCACACTCGGCCCCAGCCCAGCCCCTGCCCCAGCCCTGCCCCAGCCCAGCCCCAGCCCCAGCCCCAGCCCCAGCCCAGCCCTAGCCCTAGCCCAGCCCCACCCTCAGCCCCAGCCCAGCTCCCGCCACAGCCCTGCCCCAGCCCTGGACCCACCCCCAGCCCCAACTCCGGCCCCAGACCCAGCCCTGCCCCAGCTCTAGCCCCAGCCCTGCCCCCAGCCCTGGCCCCTGCCCCAGCCCTAGCCCAGCCCTGCAATCAGTCCCAGCCCCAGCCCCAGCCCCACACTCGGCCCCAGCCCAGTACCTGCCCCAGCCCAGTCCTGGTCCCAGCCCAGCTCCAGCCCTGGACCCAGCCCCAGCCCCACCCCAGCCTCATCCCTAGCCCTGCCCCAGCCCCAGCCCCAGCCCTGCCCATGTCTTGGTTCCAGCCCCAGCCCCAGCCCTGCGCCAACCCAGCCCCAGCCCAAGGCCCAGCCTCAAGCCTAGTCCTGCCCCAGCCCTGGCCCCGATCCAGCCCCAGCCCTACCCCTACCTCAGCCCTAGCCCCAGCCCTGTCTGCAGCCCCAGCCC
This sequence comes from Melanerpes formicivorus, assembly GCF_026170545.1. Classification (NCBI taxonomy): domain Eukaryota; kingdom Metazoa; phylum Chordata; class Aves; order Piciformes; family Picidae; genus Melanerpes; species Melanerpes formicivorus. Next base: position 68,949 of record NW_027143124.1, read on the forward strand.
CAGCCCCACCCTCGCCACCAGCCAGCCCCAGCCCCAACCTTGGCCCCAGCCCAGCCCCAGTTCCAGCCCTGCCCCAGCCCTGCCCCGGCCCCGGCCCCAGCCCCGGCCCCAGACTCGGCCCCAGCCCAGCCCCAGGCCTAGCCCTGCCCCAGTCCCCGCCCCAGCCCCAGCCCCAGCCCTGTGCCAGCCCTGCCCCAGCCCAGCCCCGGTCCCAGCCCAGCCCAAGCCCTGGCCCAGCCACCGCCCCAGCCCAATCCTTGCCCCCAGCCCAGCCCTACCCCGGCACCAGCCCCAGCCCCAGCCCCAGCCCTGCCCTGGACCCAGCCCCAGCCCCACCCCAGCCTCATCCCCAGCCCAGGCCCAGCCCTGCCCCAGCCCCAGCCCCAGCCCCAGCCCCAACCCCATCCCAGCCACCAGCCCCTGCCCCAGCCCAGCCCCAGCCACCGCCCAGCCCCAGCCCCAGCCCCAGCCCTGCCCCGGTCCCTGCCCCAGCCCAGTCCTGGTCCCAGCCCAGCCCCAGCCCTGGACCCAGCCCCAGCCCCACCCCAGCCTCATCCCTAGCCCTGCCCCAGCCTAGCCCCAGCCCCACCCCAGCCCCTGCCCTGGACCCAGCCCCAGCCCCACCCCAGCCTCATCCCCAGCCCAGGCCCAGCCCTGCCCCAGCCCCAGCCCCAACCCCGGCCCCAGCCCCAGCCCCAGCCCGGCCCCAGCCCAGCCCCTGCCCTGGACCCAGCCCCAGCCCCAGCCCCAGCCCTGCCCCAGCCCCATTCACAGCCCCAGCCCAGCTCTAGACACAGCCCAGCCACAGCCCTGGACCCAGCCCCAGCCCAGCCCCATCCCCAGCCCTGCCCCAGCCACAGCCCTCAGCCCTGCCCCAGCCACAGCCCTCAGCCCAGCCCCAGCCCAGCCACAGTCCTGCACCAGCCCCAATCCCGGCCCCAGCCCCATCCCCAGCCCTGCCCCAGCCCCAGCCCTCAGCCCAGCCCCAGCCCGGCCCCAGCCCCAGCCCTCAGCCCAGCCCCAGCCCAGGCCCAGCCCTGCCCCAGCCCCAGCCCCAACCCCGGCCCCAGCCCCAGCCCCAGCCCGGCCCCAGCCCTGCCCCAGCTCTGGCCCCAGCCCTGTCACCAGCCCCGGCCCCTGCCCTCAGCCCCAGCCCAGCCCCACCCTTGGCCCCAGGCCAGGCCCTGCCCCAGCCCTGCCCCGGCCCAGCCCCAGCCCATCCCCTGCCCTGGACCCAGCCCCAGCCCTGCCCCAGCCCCATTCACAGCCCCAGCCCAGCTCTAGACAGAGCCCAGCCACAGCCCTGGACCCAGCCCCAGCCCCAGCCCCAGCCCCAGCCCCAGTCCTGCCCCATCCCAGCCCCCAACCCCAGCCCTGCCCTCAGCCCAGCCCCAGACCCAGCCTGGCCCCCGCCCTGTCCCCAGCCCCAGCCACAGCCCAGCCCCAGGCCCAACCCCAGCCTTGCCCCGGCCCTGCCCCAGCCCTGGCTCCTGCCCCAACCCTGGCTCCAGCCCCAGCCCCAGCCCTGCCCATGTCTTGGTTCCAGCCCCAGCCCCAGCCCTGCGCCAACCCAGCCCCAGCCCAAGGCCCAGCCTCAAGCCTAGTCCTGCCCCAGCCCTGGCCCCGATCCAGCCCCAGTCCTACCCCTACCTCAGCCCTAGCCCCAGCCCTGTCCGCAGCCCCAGCCCCAGCCCCACCCTCACCACCAGCCAGCCCCAGCCCCAACCTTGGCCCCAGCCCAGCCCCAGTTCAAGCCCTGCCCCAGCCCTGCCCCTGCCCCAGCCCCAGCCCCGGCCCCAGACTCGGCCACAGCCCAGCCCCAGGCCTAGCCCTGCCCCAGTCCCCGCCCCAGCCCCAGCCCCAGCCCCAGCCCTGTGCCAGCCCTGCCCCAGCCCAGCCCCGGTCCCAGCCCAGCCCAAAACCTGGCCCAGCCCCTGCCCCAGCCCAATCCTTGCCCCCAGCCCAGCCCTAGCCCGGCCCCAGCCCCAGCCCCAGACCTGCCCTGGACCCAGCCCCAGCCCCACCCCAGCCTCATCCCCAGCCCAGGCCCAGCCCTGCCCCAGCCCCAGCCCCAGTCCCTGCCCCAGCCCAGTCCTGGTCCCAGCCCAGCCCCAGCCCTGGACCCAGCCCCAGCCCCACCCCAGCCTCATCCCTAGCCCTGCCCCAGCCAAGCCCCACTCACGGCCCCATCCCCGGACCCAGCCCAACCACAGCCACAGCCCTGCCCCAGCCCTGGACCCAGCCCCAGCCCCAGCCCCACACTCGGCCCCAGCCCTGCCCCTGCCCCAGCCCTGCCCCAGCCCAGCCCCAGCCACCGCCCAGCCCCAGCCCTGGACCCAGCCCCAGCCCCAACCCCGGCCCCAGCCCCGGCCCCAGCCAAGCCCCACTCACGGACCCATCCCCGGACCCAGCCCAACCACAACCACAGCCTTGCCCCAGCCCTGGACCCAGCCACAGCCCCAGTCCCACACTCGGCCCCAGCCCAGCCCCATCCCCAGCCCTGCCCCAGGCACAGCCCTCAGCCCTGCCCCAGCCACAGCCCTCGGCCCAGCCCCAGCCCGGCCCCAGTCCTGCCCCAGCCCCAGCCCCAACCCCGGCCCCAGCCCCATCCCCAGCCCTGCCCCAGCCACAGCCCTCAGCCCAGCCCCAGCCCGGCCCCAGCCCTGCCCCAGCCCCAGCCCCAACCCCGGCCCCAGCCCCAGCCCCAGCCCGGCCCCAGCCCTGCCCCAGCTCTGGCCCCAGCCCTGTCCCCAGCCCCGGCCCCTGCCCTCAGCCCCAGCCCAGCCCAACCCTTGGCCCCAGGCCAGGCCCTGCCCCAGCCCTGCCCCGGCCCAGCCCCAGCCCCAGTCCAGCCCCTGCCCTGGACCCAGTCCCAGACCCAGCCCAGCCCCAGTCCAGCCCCAGCCCTGGACCCAGCCCCAGCCCAAGGCCCAGCCTCAAGCCTAGTCCTGCCCCAGCCCAGCCCCAGCCACCGCCCAGCCCCAGCCCCAGCCCCAGCCCTGCCCCGGTCCCTGCCCCAGCCCAGTCCTGGTCCCAGCCCAGCCCCAGCCCTGGACCCAGCCCCAGCCCCACCCCAGCCTCATCCCTAGCCCTGCCCCAGCCTAGCCCCAGCCCCACCCCAGCCCCTGCCCTGGACCCAGCCCCAGCCCCACCCCAGCCTCATCCCCAGCCCAGGCCCAGCCCTGCCCCAGCCCCAGCCCCAACCCCGGCCCCAGCCCCAGCCCCAGCCCGGCCCCAGCCCAGCCCCTGCCCTGGACCCAGCCCCAGCCCCAGCCCCAGCCCTGCCCCAGCCCCATTCACAGCCCCAGCCCATCTCTAGACACAGCCCAGCCACAGCCCTGGACCCAGCCCCAGCCCAGCCCCATCCCCAGCCCTGCCCCAGCCACAGCCCTCAGCCCTGCCCCAGCCACAGCCCTCAGCCCAGCCCCAGCCCAGCCACAGTCCTGCACCAGCCCCAATCCCGGCCCCAGCCCCATCCCCAGCCCTGCCCCAGCCCCAGCCCTCAGCCCAGCCCCAGCCCGGCCCCAGCCCCAGCCCTCAGCCCAGCCCCAGCCCAGGCCCAGCCCTGCCCCAGCCCCAGCCCCAACCCCGGCCCCAGCCCCAGCCCCAGCCCGGCCCCAGCCCTGCCCCAGCTCTGGCCCCAGCCCTGTCACCAGCCCCGGCCCCTGCCCTCAGCCCCAGCCCAGCCCCACCCTTGGCCCCAGGCCAGGCCCTGCCCCAGCCCTGCCCCGGCCCAGCCCCAGCCCATCCCCTGCCCTGGACCCAGCCCCAGCCCTGCCCCAGCCCCATTCACAGCCCCAGCCCAGCTCTAGACAGAGCCCAGCCACAGCCCTGGACCCAGCCCCAGCCCCAGCCCCAGCCCCAGTCCTGCCCCATCCCAGCCCCCAACCCCAGCCCTGCCCTCAGCCCAGCCCCAGACCCAGCCTGGCCCCCGCCCTGTCCCCAGCCCCAGCCACAGCCCAGCCCCAGGCCCAACCCCAGCCTTGCCCCGGCCCTGCCCCAGCCCTGGCTCCTGCCCCAACCCTGGCTCCAGCCCCAGCCCCAGCCCTGCCCATGTCTTGGTTCCAGCCCCAGCCCCAGCCCTGCGCCAACCCAGCCCCAGCCCAAGGCCCAGCCTCAAGCCTAGTCCTGCCCCAGCCCTGGCCCCGATCCAGCCCCAGTCCTACCCCTACCTCAGCCCTAGCCCCAGCCCTGTCCGCAGCCCCAGCCCCAGCCCCACCCTCACCACCAGCCAGCCCCAGCCCCAACCTTGGCCCCAGCCCAGCCCCAGTTCAAGCCCTGCCCCAGCCCTGCCCCTGCCCCAGCCCCAGCCCCGGCCCCAGACTCGGCCACAGCCCAGCCCCAGGCCTAGCCCTGCCCCAGTCCCCGCCCCAGCCCCAGCCCCAGCCCCAGCCCTGTGCCAGCCCTGCCCCAGCCCAGCCCCGGTCCCAGCCCAGCCCAAAACCTGGCCCAGCCCCTGCCCCAGCCCAATCCTTGCCCCCAGCCCAGCCCTAGCCCGGCCCCAGCCCCAGCCCCAGACCTGCCCTGGACCCAGCCCCAGCCCCACCCCAGCCTCATCCCCAGCCCAGGCCCAGCCCTGCCCCAGCCCCAGCCCCAGTCCCTGCCCCAGCCCAGTCCTGGTCCCAGCCCAGCCCCAGCCCTGGACCCAGCCCCAGCCCCACCCCAGCCTCATCCCTAGCCCTGCCCCAGCCAAGCCCCACTCACGGCCCCATCCCCGGACCCAGCCCAACCACAGCCACAGCCCTGCCCCAGCCCTGGACCCAGCCCCAACCCCAGCCCCACACTCGGCCCCAGCCCTGCCCCTGCCCCAGCCCTGCCCCAGCCCAGCCCCAGCCACCGCCCAGCCCCAGCCCTGGACCCAGCCCCAGCCCCAACCCCGGCCCCAGCCCCGGCCCCAGCCAAGCCCCACTCACGGACCCATCCCCGGACCCAGCCCAACCACAACCACAGCCTTGCCCCAGCCCTGGACCCAGCCACAGCCCCAGTCCCACACTCGGCCCCAGCCCAGCCCCATCCCCAGCCCTGCCCCAGCCACAGCCCTCAGCCCTGCCCCAGCCACAGCCCTCGGCCCAGCCCCAGCCCGGCCCCAGTCCTGCCCCAGCCCCAGCCCCAACCCCGGCCCCAGCCCCATCCCCAGCCCTGCCCCAGCCACAGCCCTCAGCCCAGCCCCAGCCCGGCCCCAGCCCTGCCCCAGCCCCAGCCCCAACCCCGGCCCCAGCCCCAGCCCCAGCCCGGCCCCAGCCCTGCCCCAGCTCTGGCCCCAGCCCTGTCCCCAGCCCCGGCCCCTGCCCTCAGCCCCAGCCCAGCCCAACCCTTGGCCCCAGGCCAGGCCCTGCCCCAGCCCTGCCCCGGCCCAGCCCCAGCCCCAGTCCAGCCCCTGCCCTGGACCCAGTCCCAGACCCAGCCCAGCCCCAGTCCAGCCCCAGCCCTGGACCCAGCCCCAGCCCAAGGCCCAGCCTCAAGCCTAGTCCTGACCCAGCCCTGGCCCCAATCCAGCCCCAGCCCTACCCCTACCTCAGCCCTAGCCCCAGCCCTGTCTGCAGCCCCAGCCCCAGCCCCACCCTCGCCACCAGCCAGCCCCAGCCCCAACCTTGGCCCCAGCCCAGCCCCAGTTCCAGCCCTGCCCCAGCCCTGCCCCGGCCCCGGCCCCAGCCCCGGCCCCAGACTCGGCCACAGCCCAGCCCCAGGCCTAGCCCTGCCCCAGTCCCCGCCCCAGCCCCAGCCCCAGCCCTGTGCCAGCCCTGCCCCAGCCCAGCCCCGGTCCCAGCCCAGCCCAAGCCCTGGCCCAGCCCCCGCCCCAGCCCAATCCTTGCCCCCAGCCCAGCCCTACCCCGGCACCAGCCCCAGCCCCAGCCCCAGCCCTGCCCTGGACCCAGCCCCAGCCCCACCCCAGCCTCATCCCCAGCCCAGGCCCAGGCCTGCCCCAGCCCCAGCCCCAGCCCCAGCCCCAACCCCATCCCAGCCACCAGCCCCTGCCCCAGCCCAGCCCCAGCCACCGCCCAGCCCCAGCCCCAGCCCCAGCCCTGCCCCGGTCCCTGCCCCAGCCCAGTCCTGGTCCCAGCCCAGCCCCAGCCCTGGACCCAGCCCCAGCCCCACCCCAGCCTCATCCCCAGCCCAGGCCCAGCCCTGCCCCAGCCCCAGCCCCAACCCCGGCCCCAGCCCCAGCCCCAGCCCGGCCCCAGCCCAGCCCCTGCCCTGGACCCAGCCCCAGCCCCAGCCCCAGCCCTGCCCCAGCCCCATTCACAGCCCCAGCCCAGCTCTAGACACAGCCCAGCCACAGCCCTGGACCCAGCCCCAGCCCAGCCCCATCCCCAGCCCTGCCCCAGCCACAGCCCTCAGCCCTGCCCCAGCCACAGCCCTCAGCCCAGCCCCAGCCCAGCCACAGTCCTGCACCAGCCCCAATCCCGGCCCCAGCCCCATCCCCAGCCCTGCCCCAGCCCCAGCCCTCAGCCCAGCCCCAGCCCGGCCCCAGCCCCAGCCCTCAGCCCAGCCCCAGCCCAGGCCCAGCCCTGCCCCAGCCCCAGCCCCAACCCCGGCCCCAGCCCCAGCCCCAGCCCGGCCCCAGCCCTGCCCCAGCTCTGGCCCCAGCCCTGTCACCAGCCCCGGCCCCTGCCCTCAGCCCCAGCCCAGCCCCACCCTTGGCCCCAGGCCAGGCCCTGCCCCAGCCCTGCTCCGGCCCAGCCCCAGCCCCATCCCCTGCCCTGGACCCAGCCCCAGCCCTGCCCCAGCCCCATTCACAGCCCCAGCCCAGCTCTAGACAGAGCCCAGCCACAGCCCTGGACCCAGCCCCAGCCCCAGCCCCAGCCCCAGCCCCAGTCCTGCCCCATCCCAGCCCCCAACCCCAGCCCTGCCCTCAGCCCAGCCCCAGACCCAGCCTGGCCCCCGCCCTGTCCCCAGCCCCAGCCACAGCCCAGCCCCAGGCCCAACCCCAGCCTTGCCCCGGCCCTGCCCCAGCCCTGGCTCCTGCCCCAACCCTGGCTCCAGCCCCAGCCCCAGCCCTGCCCATGTCTTGGTTCCAGCCCCAGCCCCAGCCCTGCGCCAACCCAGCCCCAGCCCAAGGCCCAGCCTCAAGCCTAGTCCTGCCCCAGCCCTGGCCCCGATCCAGCCCCAGTCCTACCCCTACCTCAGCCCTAGCCCCAGCCCTGTCCGCAGCCCCAGCCCCAGCCCCACCCTCACCACCAGCCAGCCCCAGCCCCAACCTTGGCCCCAGCCCAGCCCCAGTTCAAGCCCTGCCCCAGCCCTGCCCCTGCCCCAGCCCCAGCCCCGGCCCCAGACTCGGCCACAGCCCAGCCCCAGGCCTAGCCCTGCCCCAGTCCCCGCCCCAGCCCCAGCCCCAGCCCCAGCCCTGTGCCAGCCCCTGCCCCAGCCCAGCCCCGGTCCCAGCCCAGCCCAAAACCTGGCCCAGCCCCTGCCCCAGCCCAATCCTTGCCCCCAGCCCAGCCCTAGCCCGGCCCCATCCCCAGCCCCAGACCTGCCCTGGACCCAGCCCCAGCCCCACCCCAGCCTCATCCCCAGCCCAGGCCCAGCCCTGCCCCAGCCCCAGCCCCAGTCCCTGCCCCAGCCCAGTCCTGGTCCCAGCCCAGCCCCAGCCCTGGACCCAGCCCCAGCCCCACCCCAGCCTCATCCCTAGCCCTGCCCCAGCCAAGCCCCACTCACGGCCCCATCCCCGGACCCAGCCCAACCACAGCCACAGCCCTGCCCCAGCCCTGGACCCAGCCCCAACCCAGCCCCACACTCGGCCCCAGCCCTGCCCCTGCCCCAGCCCTGCCCCAGCCCAGCCCCAGCCACCGCCCAGCCCCAGCCCTGGACCCAGCCCCAGCCCCAACCCCGGCCCCAGCCCCGGCCCCAGCCAAGCCCCACTCACGGACCCATCCCCGGACCCAGCCCAACCACAACCACAGCCTTGCCCCAGCCCTGGACCCAGCCCACAGCCCCAGTCCCACACTCGGCCCCCAGCCCAGCCCCATCCCCAGCCCTGCCCCAGCCACAGCCCTCAGCCCTGCCCCAGCCACAGCCCTCGGCCCAGCCCCAGCCCGGCCCCAGTCCTGCCCCCAGCCCCAGCCCCAACCCCGGCCCCAGCCCCATCCCCAGCCCTGCCCCAGCCACAGCCCTCAGCCCAGCCCCAGCCCGGCCCCCAGCCCTGCCCCAGCCCCAGCCCCAACCCTGGCCCCAGCCCCAGCCCCAGCCCGGCCCCAGCCCTGCCCCAGCTCTGGCCCCAGCCCTGTCCCCAGCCCCGGCCCCTGCCCTCAGCCCCAGCCCCAGCCCAACCCTTGGCCCCAGGCCAGGCCCTGCCCCAGCCCTGCCCTGGCCCAGCCCCAGCCCCAGTCCAGCCCCTGCCCTGGACCCAGTCCCAGACCCAGCCCAGCCCCAGTCCCAGCCCCAGCCCTGGACCCAGCCCCAGCCCAAGGCCCAGCCTCAAGCCTAGTCCTGCCCCAGCCCTGGCCCCCAATCCAGCCCCAGCCCTACCCCTACCTCAGCCCTAGCCCCAGCCCTGTCTGCAGCCCCAGCCCCAGCCCCACCCTCGCCACCAGCCAGCCCCAGCCCCAACCTTGGCCCCAGCCCAGCCCCAGTTCCAGCCCTGCCCCAGCCCTGCCCCGGCCCCGGCCCCAGCCCCGGCCCCAGACTCGGCCACAGCCCAGCCCCAGGCCTAGCCCTGCCCCAGTCCCCGCCCCAGCCCCAGCCCCAGCCCTGTGCCAGCCCTGCCCCAGCCCAGCCCCGGTCCCAGCCCAGCCCAAAGCCCTGGCCCAGCCCCCGCCCCAGCCCAATCCTTGCCCCCAGCCCAGCCCTACCCCGGCACCAGCCCCAGCCCCAGCCCCAGCCCTGCCCTGGACCCAGCCCCAGCCCCACCCCAGCCTCATCCCCAGCCCAGGCCCAGGCCTGCCCCAGCCCCAGCCCCAGCCCCAGCCCCAACCCCATCCCAGCCACCAGCCCCTGCCCCAGCCCAGCCCCAGCCACCGCCCAGCCCCCAGCCCCAGCCCCAGCCCTGCCCCCGGTCCCTGCCCCAGCCCAGTCCTGGTCCCAGCCCAGCCCCAGCCCTGGACCCAGCCCCAGCCCCACCCCAGCCTCATCCCCAGCCCCAGGGCCCAGCCCTGCCCCAGCCCCAGCCCCAACCCCGGCCCCAGCCCCAGCCCCAGCCCGGCCCCAGCCCAGCCCCTGCCCCTGGACCCCAGCCCCAGCCCCAGCCCCAGCCCTGCCCCAGCCCCATTCACAGCCCCAGCCCAGCTCTAGACACAGCCCAGCCACAGCCCTGGACCCAGCCCCAGCCCAGCCCCATCCCCAGCCCTGCCCCAGCCACAGCCCTCAGCCCTGCCCCAGCCACAGCCCTCAGCCCAGCCCCAGCCCAGCCACAGTCCTGCACCAGCCCCAATCCCGGCCCCAGCCCCATCCCCAGCCCTGCCCCAGCCCCAGCCCTCAGCCCAGCCCCAGCCCGGCCCCAGCCCCAGCCCTCAGCCCAGCCCCAGCCCAGGCCCAGCCCTGCCCCAGCCCCAGCCCCAACCCCGGCCCCCAGCCCCAGCCCCAGCCCGGCCCCAGCCCTGCCCCAGCTCTGGCCCCAGCCCTGTCACCAGCCCCGGCCCCCTGCCCTCAGCCCCCAGCCCAGCCCCACCCTTGGCCCCAGGCCAGGCCCTGCCCCAGCCCTGCTCCGGCCCAGCCCCAGCCCATCCCCTGCCTGGACCCAGCCCCAGCCCTGCCCCAGCCCCATTCACAGCCCCAGCCCAGCTCTAGACAGAGCCCAGCCACAGCCCTGGACCCAGCCCCAGCCCCAGCCCCCAGCCCCAGCCCCAGTCCTGCCCCATCCCAGCCCCCAACCCCAGCCCTGCCCTCAGCCCAGCCCCAGACCCAGCCTGGCCCCCCGCCCTGTCCCCAGCCCCAGCCACAGCCCAGCCCCAGGCCCAACCCCAGCCTTGCCCCGGCCCCTGCCCCAGCCCTGGCTCCTGCCCCAACCCTGGCTCCAGCCCCAGCCCCAGCCCTGCCCATGTCTTGGTTCCAGCCCCAGCCCCAGCCCTGCGCCAACCCAGCCCCAGCCCAAGGCCCAGCCTCAAGCCTAGTCCTGCCCCAGCCCTGGCCCCCGATCCAGCCCCAGTCCCTACCCCTACCTCAGCCCTAGCCCCAGCCCTGTCCGCAGCCCCAGCCCCAGCCCCACCCTCACCACCAGCCAGCCCCAGCCCCAACCTTGGCCCCAGCCCAGCCCCAGTTCAAGCCCTGCCCCAGCCCTGCCCCTGCCCCAGCCCCAGCCCCGGCCCCAGACTCGGCCACAGCCCAGCCCCAGGCCTAGCCCTGCCCCAGTCCCCGCCCCAGCCCCAGCCCCAGCCCCAGCCCTGTGCCAGCCCTGCCCCAGCCCAGCCCCCGGTCCCAGCCCAGCCCAAAACCTGGCCCAGCCCCTGCCCCAGCCCAATCCTTGCCCCCAGCCCAGCCCTAGCCCGGCCCCAGCCCCAGCCCCAGACCTGCCCTGGACCCAGCCCCAGCCCCACCCCAGCCTCATCCCCAGCCCAGGCCCAGCCCTGCCCCAGCCCCAGCCCCAGTCCCCTGCCCCAGCCCCAGTCCTGGTCCCAGCCCAGCCCCAGCCCTGGACCCAGCCCCAGCCCCACCCCAGCCTCATCCCTAGCCCTGCCCCAGCCAAGCCCCACTCACGGCCCCATCCCCGGACCCAGCCCAACCACAGCCACAGCCCTGCCCCAGCCCTGGACCCAGCCCCAGCCCCAGCCCCACACTCGGCCCCAGCCCTGCCCCTGCCCCAGCCCTGCCCCAGCCCAGCCCCAGCCACCGCCCAGCCCCCAGCCCTGGACCCAGCCCCAGCCCCAACCCCGGCCCCAGCCCCGGCCCCAGCCAAGCCCCACTCACGGACCCATCCCCGGACCCAGCCCAACCCACAACCACAGCCTTGCCCCAGCCCTGGACCCAGCCACAGCCCCAGTCCCACACTCGGCCCCAGCCCAGCCCCATCCCCAGCCCTGCCCCAGCCACAGCCCTCAGCCCTGCCCCAGCCACAGCCCTCGGCCCAGCCCCAGCCCGGCCCCAGTCCTGCCCCAGCCCCAGCCCCAACCCCGGCCCCAGCCCCATCCCCAGCCCTGCCCCAGCCACAGCCCTCAGCCCAGCCCCAGCCCGGCCCCAGCCCTGCCCCAGCCCCCAGCCCCAACCCCGGCCCCAGCCCCAGCCCCAGCCCGGCCCCAGCCCTGCCCCAGCTCTGGCCCCAGCCCTGCCCCAGCTCTGGCCCCAGCCCTGTCCCCAGCCCCGGCCCCTGCCCTCAGCCCCAGCCCAGCCCAACCCTTGGCCCCAGGCCAGGCCCTGCCCCAGCCCTGCCCCGGCCCAGCCCCAGCCCCAGCCCAGCCCCTGCCCCTGGACCCAGCCCCAGCCCTGCCCCAGCCACAGCCCTCAGCCCAGCCCCAGCCCGGCCCCAGTCCTGCCCCAGCCCCGGCCCCAGCCCCACCCCTGGACCCAGCCCCCAGCCACAGCCCAGCCCCAGCCCTGCCCTAGCCTAGCACCAGCCCCAGTCCAGCCCCCTGCCCTGGAGCCCAGCCCCAGCCCCCAGCCCGGCCCCAGTCCTGCACCAGCCTAGCCCCAGCCTCAGTCCAGCCCCTGCCCTGGACCCAGTCCCAGACCCAGCCCAGCCCCCAGTCCAGCCCCAGCCCTGGACCCCAGCCCCCAGCCCAAGGCCCAGCCTCAAGCCTAGTCCTGCCCCAGCCCCTGGCCCCGATCCAGCCCCAGCCCTACCCCTACCTCAGCCCTAGCCCCAGCCCTGTCCGCAGCCCCAGCCCCAGCCCCCACCCTCGCCACCAGCCAGCCCCTAGCCCCAACCTTGGCCCCAGCCCAGCCCCAGTTCCAGCCCTGCCCCAGCCCTGCCCCGGCCCCCGGCCCCAGTCCCGGCCCCAGACTCGGCCCCAGCCCAGCCCCAGGCCTAGCCCTGCCCCAGTCCCCGCCCCAGCCCCAGCCCCAGCCCCAGCCCTGTGCCAGCCCTGCCCCAGCCCAGCCCCGGTCCCAGCCCAGCCCAAGCCCTGGCCCAGCCCCCGCCCCAGCCCAATCCTTGCCCCCAGCCCAGCCCTAGCCCGGCCCCAGCCCCAGCCCCAGCCCTGCCCTGGACCCAGCCCCAGACCCAGCCCCGGCCCCAGCCCCAGCCCCAGCCCCAGACCCACACTCGGCCCCAGCCCAGCCCCTGCCCCAGCCCTGCCCCAGCCCTGCCCCCAGCCCAGCCCCAGCCACCGCCCAGCCCCAGCCCTGGACCCAGCCCCAGCCCCAACCCCGGCCCCCAGCCCCGGCCCCAGCCAAGCCCCCACTCACGGCCCCATCCCCGGAGCCCAGCCCAACCACAGCCACAGCCTTGCCCCAGCCCTGGACCCAGCCCCAGCCCCAGTCCCACACTCGGCCCCAGCCCAGCCCCTGCCCCAGCCCTGCCCCAGCCCCAGCCCCAGCCCCAGCCCCACCCAAGCCCCACTCACCGGCCCCATCCCCAGACCCAGCCCCAGCCCTAGCACAGCCCTGCCCCAGACCCCCGCCCTACACCGAACCCAGCCCCAGCCCTCTCCCAGTCCCTGCCCCAGCCCCCAGCCCCGCCCCTAGCCAAGCCCCACTCATGGCCCCATCCCCGGACCCAGCCCAACCACAGCCACAGCCCTGGCCCAGCCCTGCCCCAGCCCAGTCCCAGCCCAGCCCCAGCCCTGCCCCAGCCCCAGCCCAGCTCCAGCCCACAGCCCTGCCCCAGCCCCAGCCCTAGCCCAGCCCCAGTCCCAGCCCCAGCCCCAGCCCCAGCCCTGCCCCCTGCCCCCAGCCCCAGCCCAGCCCTAGCCCAGCCCCAGCCCCTACCCTCAGCCCCAGCCCAGCTCCAGCCACAGCCCTGCCCCAGCCCTGCCCTCAGCCCAGCCCCCAGCCCCAGCCCTCTCCCAGTCTCTGCCCCAGCCCAGCCCCCGGCCCCAGACCTCGGCCACAGCCCAGCCCCAGGCCCTAGCCCTGCCCCAGTCCCCGCCCCAGCCCCAGCCCCAGCCCCAGCCCTGTGCCAGCCCTGCCCCAGCCCAGCCCCGGTCCCAGCCCAGCCCAAAACCTGGCCCCAGCCCCTGCCCCAGCCCCAATCCTTGCCCCCAGCCCAGCCCCTAGCCCGGCCCCATCCCCAGCCCCAGACCTGCCCTGGACCCAGACCCAGCCCCACCCCAGCCTCATCCCCAGCCCAGGCCCAGCCCTGCCCCAGCCCCAGCCCAGCCCCAGTCCCTGCCCCAGCCCAGTCCTGGTCCCAGCCCAGCCCCAGCCCTGGACCCAGCCCCAGCCCCACCCCA